>NC_090192.1:12816536-13071536 GCF_024679245.1 Pseudorasbora parva
AACATTAACCTTGACCTGCAAGGCAAAGTGTTTCGGTAATGTATCAAATTAAATGATTAAAGTGAAAAATCTGTCATCATTTACTCACCCTTATGCCATTCCAAAACCAGTACGCTATCCTCCTAGTCCGTGAATTCACCCTTGCGGTTTTGGTGCGCACCCGGTTTCGACTGACGTCAGAGTTTGGTTAGTTTCGATGATGTAAACACTGTCTTCCTTACCCGAGTCCGCTTAAATGACAACTCCGGTGAGAAATGAACCTAGGGGTAATTAACCAATGGTTACAAAGTAGATCCTTCTCTAGGATGCGTTTTCATGAAAATCGAATGCAAAGAGTTTTATCTCTAAAAACAGATTAGCTTATAATGCTAGTATATGGGGCATAGACTCGTGGCTTGACTCGTCAAGTCTGTTTTCCAAGATGGCTCTTGTCTGTATATGCGTAATGTACTGTCTTTATTAAGTATCTTCTTATTAAACTGTTTGTACACTTAAGTTCTCATTATGCTACTGTATTATTGTGAGGCTATTTTGAGCCTTGTTAGTCGAATTAACCAGCGATTAAATTTTACTTATTATATGCCTCATATGACAGCGTTATAGGCTATTCTGTTTTTAAAGCTAAAACTCTTTAGATTCAATTTCGTTACATTCGTGGCATACCTATTCATTTTATCACCTTCACGCTCGCTGTCATTACTGAGAAACCGGGTAAACAGCTGCTGCTTTGATGACGCAAATGCACCATCAAATTTTATAAAAATGTTTGATCCTTTTATTTTTTTGATCATTTGTTTTACAGTCACATGGTCACCTGTCACTTCTGCACTAAATGCCACGTTCCAGGCAACCTGTAACCCGTGTTATTGCAACCTTCTAACCGTGAAAGTGCACTGGAACGGCCGTCAAACCCGTGACTTCTGAGCCGTGAATTCGTACTAGATCGATGTACTCCCAGTTCCGAGTTCTGACGATACATAGCGCGTGACACAACAATGGCCGCCCCTACGGATGCTGTGTTTATGGAAGACATGCATTAAAAACCTAGCCTAGAAATCTAGACGCACCCTAGCGGCAGCAAATTTAATCTGCCCACAAGTGTCGTCTAGCAACTATCAATTACCCTTCTGAGCTGTATTCGCCTAACTCTTGCCAGGCCAATCACATCGTGTATAGAGTCGGTGGGCGGGGCCATAATGAGGACGGTCGAGTTGCGTTTGCGTGCTTCTAGTAAACACAGAAACTGGCGACCGGCGGATCAGCTCTGACCGCGACTCTGGGAGACTTGGAGTTGAACTTTTCTCTGAGAAAAGAACAAAGAACGGCACTGAAGTCATTCTTAAAAAGGGAAGATGTGTTCTGAGTTTTGGCCACCGGATACGGCGAATGTTTAATCTATCAAGGAGCTCTGTTTCACCTTCGTTGCTCTGGTTGGTGTAGCACTATCCTATCGCGTGCAGAGGGAGTTTGAAAGACAACCGTTTATCCCGCCCCTCGGATTGAGCCCTGTCAATGGTGAGTTTCCAGACCAAACATCTTGATGTGGGTCTGGCTTGTCAGGCTATTAAAAACCAAATTGTTATTAAGATAAGCATTTCTAATGCATTTATCCGAAAATGTTATGCATTATCAGCAGCTTTTCTAGCATTAGGGATTTTTAGTCCATTGAATGCAAGAATAAATGAATACCAGATACATTTCCAAATAAACAAATAACGTAAAATAAAAGGTATATCAGCTTCTCTTGCCTTATTAGCCTTTTTTTCCTCCTCATTTTCCCTCAAATAAGCAAAGTATAAGCACATTTGGTGTTAGAAATGATTGTCAATAAGCATAAGCCCCGTACGGTCCACCATACTTTGTTTACATCTCACTACCGCAATTCCTTGCGCTCAGGCAGTTTGCCGTGACTTTCACTGGAATGCTACGAAGTCGTGGGTCGTGGTTTGAAGTTGTAACTTCCGGGCTGAATAACCTGCCTGGGACACAGCATCACTTCCCAGCATCTGCATGCACTTTATTATCACACACACCTGCACCTCATTGGCACCGTCATGACACTCTTATTTAAGGACACACCTCACCTCAGTTCTTTGTCCGGTCTTGTTTAGGCAACATGGGCTATCTGACTGTTTCTCCAGTGATTTCCCCTGTGTCCTGCTCTCCAGTGATTACCTCAAACACTCTCCTTGTTTATGTGTCAGAGGTCAAGGTGTGTGAATCCTACCCGGTTTCCTCTTCACCGTATCCCACGAGTTCTTGCACCTGTAAGGAGAAGACATTCCATCATTCTCATGTCCACAGAGCATCAAGTTGCTTTGTGTGGTCTCAAATTAACTGTTCCTCTTGGGTTCAGAGTATACTTTCTTTAACAATATGCTTAATCATTCTTCACGTGTTTTATTTCATTAGGTTTAGAATTACATGAGAGAAAGGAAATTATGTTTCTGTCATGACAACTCTGCTATGCTGCTGCTGGTTGGGTTATGGACTGCATAAAATGGACTGCATTTATATAGCGCTTTACATTTTGCCTCACATTCACCCATTCATACACCGACGGCGATGTCAGCCATGTAAGGCGCCATCCAGCTCGTTGGGAGCAGCTGGGGTTAGGTGTCTTGCTCATGGACACTTCGACACTTGGTCAGGTGGAACCGGGGATTGAACCACCAACCTTCTGGTTTGTAGACAACCTACATGAACCACTGAGCCACTGCCGCCCCTAGGAGGGTTAGACTCGACTTGCTAGAATACTGGACTTGCTATCGTCAATAAATATACACACTGCTGTGAGCAAGTATGACTTGCTGTGAGGAAGTATTAGAGATACTGTACTGCATGGATGTAAAATAACGTAAAACGCATCAGATGTTTTTCTCCTATACACTTTATAAAAATGCAGGTGTCAAATTCCAAATTTTCTAGCCTAGAAATCTAGACGCACTCAAGCGGCAGGAAACTAATCTGCCGCGAGTATCATCTAGCAACTCTCAATACAGTTCTGAGCTGTAAAAAACAAACTCTGGTCAGGCCAATCACATTGTGTATAGAGTCGGTGGGCGGGGCTTTAACATAGTGACAGCAGAGTTGTGTGCTACTAGTAAACACAGAGGCTGTTGAATGGCGGTCTTTTGAATCAGCTTTGACTGCGACTCTGGAAGATTTGGAGTTAAGCTTTTCTCTGAGAAAAGAACGGCACTGAAGTCATTCTTATAAAGGAAAAATGTGTTCTAAGTTTTGCCGAACTGATACAGCAAATGTATAATCCAGGGTATTCTCACAAAAATGCGTATAAATAGTACGAGTGTGCAATGTCGTGGAATGAATACGCCAAAACTCATTTTGGCGTGTCTATGGCACGCTGTTTTTCGTGTGCATAATAACACGGATTTTATGGCGTATTATACATACGAACCACCCACCCCACAACCCTAAACCTACCCAAGAGCGTGACATATATACTCCATAAAGTGCGTATCATATGCACGCGAAAAACAGTGTATCATATGCACGCCAACATGAGTTTTGGCGTATACATTCCACGACATTGCACACTCGTACTATTTATACACATTTATGTGTGATCGGGTTGATCAACGAGCTTTGCTTCATGTTGCTCTGGTTGGTTGTATCGCTATCCTATCGCGTACAGAGGGAGTTTGAAAGACAACCATTTATCCCGCCCCTTGGATTGAGCCCTGTCTATGGTGAGTTTCCAGACCAAACATCTTGATGTGGGTCTGGCTTGTCAGGCTACACATTTTCTAGTGATTGATCACATTTAGTAGGCCAAACTGAATTTCTGTTAACTAAATTGCACCAATTCACAGAAATTCAATTTGGCCAACTGAAAAATTTAGATGTGATCCAGTCACTAGAAACTGGAGACCTGAATTTTTTTTTTTTACTGTGTAGTTCACCAAATGTTTTAGCCTGGTTTTACCAGACTCTCGTACATTTCATTTGTACATAGAGTCTGGCCACTCTCCATTGACAAGGGTTTATTTCCACGAAGGCGGGCACCCTGTTGAGGTTTAAAACTATTGGATCTGCCCTGAGCCACTCTGGATCTGCCATAACCAATCGCTAACGTTTGGTCGTGACGTATGTCATGCGCCCTTCGCCTGTTTCACTCATGGAAATCCGACAAAATAAAAGTGCACATGTACATGCCACCTCAGTAATAAAGTATAGGATAAAACCTAAAACTCGTGCATTCGGATTGTGATTTATTCACGCCACGGTGGAGAGGAGAGTTTTGTTATCGGGAACGCGGCGCTCACGTGGTCCGTAACATCGTTGTATGCTGTAAATAAAATGTCATATGCTTGGTATGATAAAAATAAATGCTGCTATAAATAACGGACCAATTCAAATGGTTAAGTGCTTTTATTTTAATTTGTTTGAGCGGTGATGAAATATATTGCTCTTCCAAATATTTGTCGTCTATAAATGCATCCAAATAACAGCAAAGCAACCGTATGGTGTTCTGCAGTGGTCAAAAATGATTATAAACAGTGAATTTTGAAGTGATATATTGTTGAAAACTCAGAGATGTGGATTCAGACAGCTATTACATCAACACGACCTTGCGTTTGTCAAAAGCAGTAGGTAACTCGGCCGGGGATTTTTCCGCGGGTGGTGAGAGACGGACGGCAATAAAATAACTGACCAGTCCCTGTAACTTAAATGATGGTGTGGCAAGGGGGGCGTGGTTCAGCGAGGTCTGCAGCGGGAGAGAGAGCCGCGGGACAAGCGGTAAGTGAGTGGGTTGGAAGCAGATTAATAACACCTGTCTCTCGTTCTAGTAATGAGCGCGGAGAGGGTATAAAACATCGGTGGAACCGGAGATCGAGGAGAGAGAGAGCCGGACTGTTGACGCGAACCCCAGAGACTGAGTTAACCGGAAGCCGGAAGTGCCGACCCGGAAGTGATCGTTGTGTTGAGAGAAAAGCACACCATTGAGTGTGCTGATGTGTTTTGAGAATTATAAATAAATACAGAGAGCGTCAACAGTCCAACCGACCCCCGTGTCCTCTTCCTTCCTTCCATTATCGAACTTTGCTACAGTGGTGCCGAAACCCAGGAAGGAAGTAGGACCGCGCCGCCGCCATGACAACACCAACGCCCTCCGCCTCGCCGTTTGCGGACATCATCACCTCTCTCGCGGCCCTCCACCAGGAACAACACCAGTCCATGCTGGACCTGCGGGCGGACCAGGTGCGCCGCTTCGAGGCCATCGTCCGCGGCCAGCAAGAGGACCGCGAGAGGTTCCGGAGCTGGGTAGACCGGGAGGTTCGCACCGAAGCCGCCGGGCTCGCCAGCGCACCGGTCCACGTGCCCCTACACAAGATGGGGCCACAGGACGATCCCGAGGCCTTCATCGACCTCTTTCAGAAGGCAGCGGAGGCCTGCGGGTGGCCCCGGACACAGTGGCCGGTGCGCCTCATACCACTGCTCACCGGAGAAGCCCAGGCGGCCGCCCAACAACTGCCGGTGGCAAACCTCCTGGATTATGAAGACCTGAAGAGGGCCATCATCCAGCGGGTCGGCCGGACCCCCGAGCAGCATCGTCAGCGGTTCCGCTCGCTGGAGTGGGGTGAGGCCGGCCGACCCTTCGCGATGGCCCACCAGCTCCGGGACGCGTGCCGCAAATGGCTATTGGCCGGTGGAAGCGACGTGGACCACATCGTCGATCTGGTGGTACTGGAGCAGTTTATCGCTCGGCTACCTAAGAAGACCGCCGAGTGGGTCCAGTGCCACCGGCCCACGTCGCTGACGACGGCCATCAACCTGGCGGAGGACCATCTGGTGGCGTGCCCGGGGGTCGGCGAGCCCCTACTAACCTCTCCTTCTCTCTCTCCCCCCTCTGTCTCTCCTTCTCGCCCTGTCCCTCTCCCTAGGTCCCGCCCTCCAGGGCCCCCTCGCATTCCCCCCAGAGGCCGGGGTGGAATGGGCCCAGGGCAGTACGGGAGTTCGAGGGCCCCGCCCAGGGGGGCGGGGCTGCTTGGGTCGGGCGGGGATAACGGTTCCGGTTCCACCCCCCCTCCGCGCTCATATTCCAACCCACTCCCCGCCGCAGGGGCGGCGGGCAGGCCTGGGCTGGCCTGCTGGCGGTGCGGCGACCCGGACCATTTTGTGGACCGATGTCCGATGATGGACATCGGGACAATGATCCGGGTCCCGGACTTCCAGCGGACCACCCCCGATCAAGCAGGAGAGTACCAAATTCCTGTGAGTATCAAGGGGGGTACATATCAGGCCTTGGTGGATTCAGGATGTAACCAAACCTCGATCCATCAAAGCCTGATGCAGCCTGGGGCATTGGATACAAGCCGCATGGTTAAGGTGCGGTGTGTGCACGGGGATGTGGTGGAATATCCGGTTGTCCCAGTCACGATACAGTTTAGGGGAGAAAATCATAGTGTTGAGGTGGCGGTTAGTCCCCACCTCCGGCATCCGCTAATTCTGGGAACGAATTGGCCCGCCTTTCCGGCGTTATTGGGGTCGTTATGCGCGGATGCCGCTTGGGAGAACAAGGCTAGGAACGGGGCTGTGCGTGTGCAGGTTGGCGAGACTGATACGGGGCCCTCGGGAACTGCTTCAGAGGAACCGAGCGGGGTCGAGAGACTGATTCTCTCGGACCGCGATGACTTCCCTCTGGAACAGTCTCAAGACGAGACCCTAAAACATGCTTTCCAGCAGGTCCGCACTATCGACGGTCAGTCCCTTCAACCTGCATTGCCCGTCACGTATCCTTATTTTGCCATAAATAAGGACAGGTTGTATCGAGTGACCCAAGACGCTCAGACAAAAGTGGATACAACCCAGTTGTTAGTGCCAAAGAGCCGCCGGGAAATGCTTTTCCAGGCGGCTCACTCTAACCCAATGGCGGGCCACCTGGGACAGGCGGCCACGCTGAATCGTTTAATGACCCGATTTTTTTGGCCAGGCATTCACGACAATGTGCACAGGTGGTGCGCGTCTTGTCCTGAATGTCAGTTGGTGAATCCACTGGCCGCCCCAAAAGCGCCATTGCGCCCCCTTCCATTAATGCAGGTCCCCTTCGAGAGAATTGTGATGGACCTCATCGGGCCATTAGAGCGATCCGCACGCGGACATCGTTTTGCGCTAGTTATCGTGGACTACGCAACACGATATCCGGAAGCAGTGGCTCTCCGCAACATCTCTGCGAAGAGTGTTGCGGACGCACTGTTTCGTTTAATCTCCCGAGTGGGGATTCCGAAAGAAATCCTCACTGATCAAGGCACGGCGTTTATGTCACGCACGTTAAGCGAATTGTACGGATTATTGGGCATTAAATCTATTCGGACAAGCGTCTATCACCCACAAACAGACGGCTTGGTCGAACGATTTAATCGCACTCTTAAATCCATGATCCGTAAATTCGTACAGGAAGACGCCAAAAATTGGGATCGGTGGTTAGAACCCCTCTTATTCGCTGTGCGAGAGGTCCCGCAAGCCTCCACGGGGTTTTCCCCCTTCAAGCTTCTCTACGAGAAACTTGGGAGGTCCTACGAGAAACTTGGGAGGAGGGGCCTTCTTTGGCCAAGAACGAAATCCAATATGTGCTGGACTTGCGAACAAAACTCCACACCTTGGGGCGGCTATCTAGGGAGAATTTGTTGCAAGCCCAGGACCGCCAAAGCCGGTCGTATAACAGGGGTACGAGACTACGCAAATTTACACCGGGAGAGAAAGTGCTCGTATTACTCCCTACATCGAGCTCTAAATTAATGTCGAAGTGGCAGGGGCCGTTTGAGGTCGCACGACAGGTTGGAGACCTCGATTATGAAGTGATACGGTCCGATAGGAACGGGGCACGTCAAATATACCACCTCAATCTCCTTAAGAAATGGAATGAGGTGGAATCAGTGTTGTTGGCGACGGTGATCGGGGGAGAGGATGATCTCGGGCCAGAGGCGAGCATCAAAGCACAATCGGTCGCGCTGGCCCCTGGGGGAGATCACCTCTCACCGTCCCAACTCACTGATCTCTCTAAACTACAGGCGGAGTTCGCCGACGTGTTTTCGCCCCTACCGGGACGTACCAACTTAATTCAGCACCATATCGAGACCGAGCCGGGCGTGGTAGTTCGCAGCCGGCCGTATCGCTTACCTGAACACAAGAAAAAAGTAGTTCAGGAAGAATTAGGGGCAATGCTCGATATGGGAGTAATAGAGGAGTCCAACAGTGACTGGGCGAGCCCGATCGTTTTGGTCCCTAAAACCGACGGCTCGGTCAGGTTCTGTGTGGACTACCGCAAGGTGAACGCAGTGTCGAAATTCGACGCGTATCCAATGCCGCGGGTTGACGAGTTGCTTGATCGGCTGGGCACGGCTCAGTTTTATTCGACATTGGACTTAACGAAGGGCTATTGGCAGATCCCCTTGTCTCCATTGTCCAAAGAAAAGACAGCCTTCACCACGCCGTTTGGATTGCACCAATTCGTCACGCTTCCCTTCGGCTTGTTCGGGGCACCCGCTACCTTTCAGCGCCTCATGGACAGGATTTTGCGTCCCCATGCCGCATATGCTGCTGCCTACCTGGACGATATCGTGATTTACAGTCACGATTGGCAGCGGCATATGCAGCATGTCAGGGCGGTCTTGAGGTCGCTGAGGGGAGCGGGGCTCACGGCCAATCCGAAGAAGTGTGCAATTGGGCGGGTGGAGGTAAGGTATCTGGGCTTCCACTTGGGTCATGGGCAGGTGCGTCCCCAAATTGATAAGACCGCCGCAATTGCAACCTGTCCGAGACCCAAGACCAAAAAGGAGGTAAGGCAGTTCTTGGGGCTGGCGGGATATTATAGACGGTTTATACCAAATTATTCGGACCTCACCAGCCCTCTGACTGACCTTACTAGAAAGGGGCTACCAGATACGGTCCAATGGACGGAGCCGTGCCAGCAGGCCTTCACCCGAGTTAAGGCTGCTCTATGTGGCGGGCCGCTTTTACACTCCCCTGACTTTTCTCTCCCTTTTCTGTTGCAGACTGACGCGTCGGACAGGGGGCTGGGCGCAGTCCTGGCCCAGGAGGTGGAGGGGGGAGAGCGTCCGGTGCTGTACATTAGCCGTAAGCTCTCGAAGAGAGAGGCTAAGTACAGCACCATCGAAAAGGAGTGCCTTGCCATCAGGTGGGCCGTTCTCACCCTCCGCTACTACCTTCTGGGGCGGGAGTTCACCCTCTGTTCGGACCACGCTCCTCTCCAATGGCTCCACCGCATGAAGGATACCAACGCGCGGATCACCCGTTGGTATCTAGCTCTTCAGCCTTTTAAGTTCCAGGTGGTCCACAGGCCGGGTGCTCAGATGGCTGTGGCCGACTTCCTCTCCAGAAAAGGGGGGGGGGGGGGGGGGGGCTGCAGGCCGGACGGCTCCCCGGCCTGAGTCGGGCGGTGGGGGTATGTGGCAAGGGGGGCGTGGTTCAGCGAGGTCTGCAGCGGGAGAGAGAGCCGCGGGACAAGCGGTAAGTGAGTGGGTTGGAAGCAGATTAATAACACCTGTCTCTCGTTCTAGTAATGAGCGCGGAGAGGGTATAAAACATCGGTGGAACCGGAGATCGAGGAGAGAGAGAGCCGGACTGTTGACGCGAACCCCAGAGACTGAGTTAACCGGAAGCCGGAAGTGCCGACCCGGAAGTGATCGATGTGTTGAGAGAAAAGCACACCATTGAGTGTGCTGATGTGTTTTGAGAATTATAAATAAATACAGAGAGCGTCAACAGTCCAACCGACCCCCGTGTCCTCTTCCTTCCTTCCATTATCGAACTTTGCTACAGATGGCAATACCTTCCGACCCCACGAGAAACAGATACCATCCGAATAGCTTCAGCCAACTCCTTCATCACTAACGAAGCGATCTGGAAAATCAAACTTTTCCCGAATTTACCCTATTGGAGGGCCACAACATCATAGCCACCAACAAACCCCAGCAAAGACTGTTATTGCTCCGGCCTTAACTTCTGGATATTCGGCAGCGGTGCCACAATGCAATGAATGGTTTAGTTCGCATTTTTCTCCGCCACCATTACTGAACTACATCTCAAACTAGCGCTCGACATCAACGTCATCGTTCTCAGCCACTCCCTCTGTTCGCTGATTGGACCAAAGAAAACCTAAGACTACACAGCAGTCCCAGACGTAGTACTGAAGGAAAATGAAAATTGAGCGGAAGTACGTAGGAGGGCAGAGCCAGGCTACAAATGTTTAGCATGTTTGCTTGAATACTCGCCAAGACAGATATTTTAAAATATAACAGTTTGTGTATTTTGGGAATGCGTGCTGTCTGAGACATCGTTGTGCGCACGTGTTGGATATGTCAGTCAGTGCGAGTAAGATTGTTTTCATGGAGAAGGGAAAAGGTCCTCCTCTCCGAAAACATAAAATAGACTTTTATATATAGACTTTTAGATATTTAATTGCTATTTGGAGCATTGAGATCACTAGACGAGGGTTTAAACTCATTTTCAAATGTCGGTCTGAGCTCACAAAGCCATTCAAGCTCAGATTCAGTACCTCAAGTACCACCGTATGTACACAGAGACATATCATAAATTATAGGAAAGTTGCTGACTGCTAAAATGAGCTTCTCCTTCATCTTGCCTTGGCACTAAAGAGTGATAGATCACGTGTGCTCCACTGACTTCACTCTTATTAGGCCTCTCGAAAGGCACTTCATTTGCATAAAGTTGAATATACCTCAACTTTGTTTCGTCACTGGACAAGCCCCATCCAGTGGCCGATAGCCACTGTGCTTGTGTTGCTGGAAAAAACCCACTCTCCATTGAAATGAATGGGAGTGTGTTGCTTTGTAGTGTGAACGCAGCGGTTTCAGTAACAGCTATCTCTTTGAACGGGGAAACAAAGTTGTCACCTGTAACATATAGATCCCCTGAGAGGTGAGGTTCAGTACCAATGTGCAGTTTTATTTTTTCAGTACCAATGTGCAGTTTTTATTTTTTATTTATTTTTACAAAACCATAAACATAAAACAAAGACTTGGCTTGACAAAACAATAGCAGTAATAACAATCAACAATAGCAGCAATAACAATTAGCCCCTGTAAATTCTAAAATACCTTATGACCCCACGAGAAACAATTACCGTACGAATAGGGCTTATGTTGTTTTTTGAATAAAATATTGAAACTTCCACATCATTGCATTCTGTTTTTATTCACAATTTTGTACAGTGTCCCAAATTTTTTGGAATTGGGTTTGTAAAATAGATTTAAAATGAAAGTACAGAATTTTTCATGTATAAAAAAATTATACTTAAAGGTGTCATTAACTGGCTTATTTATTTTGTTATACTGTTGTCTGAGGTCAACTAATGATGTTTGTGTGCTTTTTACATTCAAAAACATCATAACTAATAAGTAATAGGCTATTTTCTACACTGGTTTTGAGACTTTCTTCAGAACTGGTTTTTGATGGGCGTGACGCACTGGAGACTTGGAAGTAAACGCCCTTGGCTAGGATTGGATAAGATTTGCATATTTAATGAGCTTCAGCTCCTGTCATATCTATGCCCCTGTCAGTGCAGTTCACATGAGGGAGGGGTTGTTTTGAAAGCGGCAACCGGAATGATTGAAGTACGTCTTTATCATACAAACACAAAAACTAAAAATAATTACTACTAGTAGTATACTTATTAGTTCACTTGTATTACAGATGCAGAACTAATGAGAAATATATTTGTGAAATAGTTGTGCAGTTAAAGTTTACTTCTGTTACATTTATAGTACACTTAAGCAAATACTTTTATATAGTAAAAGTGTACTAATTTTATCTCAGGCAGTATTGAAATAGTACACAATTTCACTTCTAGTACACATTGATATTACTGACTAAATGAGTTAAGTATACTTCATAAAATTAACTTTAAAAGTAAACTTATTTTTCGTAAGGGTGAGTACGATTGATCTCCATGTAACGGCTAGAGGATATAGGAGCGAGGAAACAAGGATGCATTCATTTGAGTATTGAGAAGAACCCCCGGTGGTGTGTGATGGGTGTTCTGTCGCAATATGGCTCCCGTACCATCATCCAGGTAGATGCTACACATTGGTGGTATTTGAGAAGATTACCCCCTTCCAAATGTAAGGCGCTTTGAGTACCTAGAACAACACTATATAAATGTAACAAATAATTATTTGTATTGTATTATAGCTGTGCCCTTTAGATAGTGATGTGAATGCAGTCAGATTGAGTTAAGGAGCTATCAGCCTGCACCATCTAGAGTTCCATGACAGAACTTTGCATTAATTTTTGGGTGAATAAACACTTTAAAGCATAGGTTTATGTTTTATTTTAATTTTAAGCCACATTTTTAAATCAACTTTATTAATTATATTAAATCATTTTATGATTATGATTCTATTTGTATTTGCAAAAATAAATACTGAATGTCAAAATCACATCAACTAATGCAGGCATATCCATTATTTGCCCAGAGTGAACTGACACTGTGTAAAAAAGTATTTTCTTTTGTTATCCTCTTTTTGCTTCACTAACAGGATCTCTTATAAGCATGTACTGAGTAATAGACCCATCCACTCCCACACTTCTTCAAAGCACCAAACAAATTTGCAAGTTCTCTCTTGCAGTTAAAGCACACTGATATGCCACAGCTATTTTAGAGTCATTTCGGAGCTCATTTAATATTCTTCCCTGCGTTCCCACCCAGCGAAACTTGGCAGGAACTTCTTTGGATGATCGAACAACCACATTGCATAAAGCTTAATTTAATTAAGGTGTTGAGATGAAAAAAAGACTGTGTTTGAGAGAGAGAGAGAGAGAGAGAGAGAGAGAGAGAGAGAGAGAGAGAGAGAGAGAGAGAGAGAGAGAGAGAGAGAGAGAGAGTCTGCCAAGGTAAAAACACTGCACCACAGTGAATCACAAGCTGCAGAAAATAGACTGTACTACACTAAAACTACATAGTATTTTGTTGCATCATTTATAAGGGTCTGACAAGCCGTATGATTAGTAAAGCAGCCTGCAAAGGACAAGTGAAATTGTTAAGAAGCTTTTAGTGCTTCTAGAGCATCAGAAGCCACAGACTACAAGCAGTGTCCACTATAAATGTATTAATATGTTAATGGAGATTTTATTACAAAGTTTTAATCGTTACATCAGTGATTGTGTCAAATATAATTTGCAGTGTAACATCTTAAAGTGTTTTCGTGTTCAAGGTCAATATCCTTTCCTTTGCTTTTTCTTTCCACACTATACAGTGCACCCAGAAAGTATTCACAGCGCCTTATTAAATTAATCATTTCACCCCTTAATTCCAAAAAAACCTCCACATATTTATAAAAAAAAAAAAAGAAACAAAAATAAAAATCACATGTACATAAGTATTCACAGTCATTGCTCAATTCTTTGTTGAAGCACCTTTGGCACCAATTAGTCTTTTTGAGTATGATGCTACAAGCTTGGGATCCATCAGCTTGGATGGGGTGCAGCCATTTTCAGATCTCTCCAGAGCAGTTCCTTCGGGTTCAAGTCTGGACTCTGGCTGGGCCACTCAGTGACATTGACAGAGTTGACCCATAGTCACTCCTTTGTTCTCTTAGCTGTTTGCTTAGGGTCGTTTTCCTGTTGGACGATGAACCTTCGCCCCTGTCTGAGGTCCAGAGCACTCTGGAGCAGGTTTTCACCAAGGATGTGTCTGTACATTACTGCATTCATCTTTCCCTTGAATCCTGACTAGTCTCCCAGTTCCTACTGCTAAAAAATATCCCCAAAGCATGATGCTGCCACCATCATGATTCATTGTAGGGATGGTATTGGCCAGGTGATGAGCAGTGCTTAGTTTTCTCTAGACATGACACTTGCCATTCATGCCAAAGACTTTAATCTTTGCTTCATCAGAGAAGAGCATTTTGTTTCTCATGGTTTGAGGGTCTTTAAGGTGCCTTTTGGCAAACTCTAGACGGGCTGTCATGTGCTGTCTGGCCACTCTGCCATACAGACCTCATTGGTAGAGTGCTGCAGAGATGGTTGTTCTTCTGGAAGGTTCTCCTCTCTCCACAGAGCTGGAGATCTGTCAGAGTGACCATCAGGTTCTTGGTCACCTCCCTGACTAAAGCTCTTCTCCCCCTATCACTCAGTTTGGCTGGGTGGCGAGCTCTAGGAAGAGTCCTAGTGGTTCCAAACTTCTTCCATTAATGATTGACAGAGGCCACTGTGCTCACTAGGACCTTCAATGCTGTAGTAATTTTTTGTACCTGCTCAACATAACTCTGTCTCGGAGGTCTACAGACAATTCATTGGACTACATGGATTAGTTTGTGCTCTGACATGCACTGTGAACTGTGGGACCTTATATAGACAGGTGTGTCCTTTCTAATTGAAAATTTACCACAGTTGGACTCCAATCAAGTTGTAGAAACATCTCAAGGATGATCAGTGGGAACAGGATGCAACTGAGCTTGTTTTTGAGTGTCATGGCAAAGGCTGTGAATACATTATTTTAATAAATTAGTAAAGATTTCAAACTAACTTTTTATGTTGTCATTATGCGATATTGTTTGTATGTTTGAGAAAAAAAATAATTTAATACATTTTTGAATAAGGCTGTAACAACAAAATTTGGAAAAGCGATACACTGTGAATACTTTCCAGATTCCAGAAACACATTCAAGTGCCCCGTTTAGAGATGGTCCACACTTTAGAACACAAGATCCAGGGGGGTGGAGCTGGATCCAGATCCAACTCCTCCCACTTTATATACTTTGCTATATTATTTTGCTATATTACTGCAGCAATGAAGCTGCAAACATAACATACAAACATTAAAAATTCAGCATTTAGTTGATCCTGAAAAGCGCTCACTTTCACAGTTGTAAAAAAGATTGCTTTTCTTCTTTCACAAGGGGGTTTGCCATAACAACATTTGTTTCCAGGTGGACTGAATGAATGCAACTTAAAGAATGCAACACATAACTTGCGGACATCCTGTAGATTCAAAAAAACAGATGACGACTTCAAAAATCCTGAAGTGTTTCCAGTTAAGTGTGCCATATGCATTAGACGTTTAGCCAATGTTCCGTGGACATGACGTCTGAGGTTGAGACTATACCTATGCCAACCCCAACCCTAAACCTACTCCAACCCCGCCACCCTGGACCTTGTGTTCTGCAGTGAGGAGCTACTGACTTTATGGCTGGACCCCTTTCTGTCGGTAACAGCAGACAAAGGTTTGCTACATTTTGATTTGATCTTGGTGGAATAATTAAAAGAAACTATCCAACGGCATCAGATAAAGATGCTAGGACAACAGCCAGACACCTCCTAGAGGGCTAGAAGAAGACATCTGGAACTAAGCCCAGGAAGGACAGGACTTCTCATTGGTCCACATGCAGTTTCTGCCCATTGCCGATCTGGAGATTAATTCCTAAGGTTGGACTATCACTGCCATACAAATTTCTCAGGGCCTCAGCAGCAGTGGGTGAAACAAAGAGATCACAATGATCCAGTCAAAACTATGTTTGGAAACGTTAAAACTGATGTAAACAACACACATCCATTTCATATTCAGATAAATAACTATTCTCTGCAACAGCTATTTGTAATGCAACATCTTGCACAAATTCACCAGTTAATGTACAAATTAATGAATGCATGATAGCTCAGTCTTTTTCCATCATGTCTGGTCTCTTTTTGTTTAGAGTATTGTCAAATGTATTCGGGGGGTGATTTGGAAAGTGAAAAATGCATTGTAAAACTGTATAGAACCTTTACAGACTTCTAACTGTGCTTTATGCAAATGAGTTCCACAGTGCAAAGAAGGGTAAGCCACACTGTGTGCCCCCTCTAATGCCAACAGCCAATTGCAGCGCTGGAAGCACCGAATTGCAATCTCCTCCTCATCGGAAAGGGATAAATGTATCCTTTCAACAACTTCTTGGTCTGAGTTCTCGGCCTGCGAAATAGAGACATAACAGATATACATTCTGTGTCTCAGTCCTGTAAGAAGACATTAAAAGATTCATTCTTTTAGATTCAAGATTCAGTCTCCCACTGTGTGAGACATAACATATACACTGTTCTGTGACTCTGGTTCATCCAGAGAGACAACAACAGATTCCATGTTCTGAGTCTAATGCTTGTGAGGCAGCAGCAGATACGACCACGTTCTGAGCCTCCAGTCTGTGAGGAAAGAGACATTAACAAACACTACGTTCAGAGTCTTAATAACCGATCAGCATGTTTCAAGGCTCCACGACAGAGAGACAAAAGCGGTGACCAAGTTAGCGGTGACCAGAGAGGCTGAAGAAAAAACACGGACATTTGCAACAAGGTTAGGCTCAGGAGAGCAAACCTTCACTTCGAGGTTCCTTCATCTATGTGTTCCAGATGTTCCAGGCCTTTGGCACCTACTTTAGGGCCTCATCTGCATGTTCCAGATTTTAGGATCCTTTGGTGCTCCGGGAGATCAGCATCCCACAGACCTTTGCGTTCAAGGCTGTTGAAATGGATTCCAGCTCTTTTCCCCACTGCATTGTCACCCAGCAAAACCAGTGAAAGAAGCCACTGCCCTTACTCAATTACGTGGAACATAAATATCATTTTAACACAACAATTACAATTACAGTTTATCTTTCCATAAGATAACATTTTTCTTCCATAGCCACACTCAACTTGTTCACTTGCATTTTATGCACTTTATTTATTTTTCATCCATGTATTAATTTAGCAGTTGTGTTAGTTATTCTTGTTTACCTTTTGTTAATAACATGTATTGTATTACACTTGTGTCTTCCTTGGTAATACAGAAGAAGCTCTAAAAGTTAGAAATATCACCAATCTTTCAGATAAATCAGCTGTTCAACTTCCTCTCTGATATGTTATGTTCTGATATGTTGATGTTCTCCTAACCACAACTTAGATGGGTGAACGCAAAATAATTTTGCAAGCAAACAAATATTATACTCCAATCAGGCATAACATTATTCCTAATATTGTGTTGGTCCCCCCTTTGCTGCCCCCTTTAGAACCCTCAAGGTGTGCTGTGGTATCTGGCACCAAGATGTTAGCAACAGATCTTTTGGCTACTGTAAGTTGCGAGGTAGGGCCAAGATGGATCACTCTTGTTTGTTCAGAACATCCCACAGATGCTCGATTGGATTGAGATCTGGGGAATTTGGAGGCCAAGAGCTTTGCTCCCCACGTGCATCAATGATCCTGTCGCCGGTTCACCACTGTTCCTTCCTTGGATCACTTTTGATAGATAATATATCTCACCAACAGGTGCTGTGATGAAGAGATAATCAGTGTTATTATCTTCACTGTTAGTGGTCATAATGTTGTGCCTGATCAGTGTATATTATTATTATATTTTGGAATTAAAAACTGTCCCTGACATTTTCTTTACAGGTTTATGTATATAATTAATGTTTAACTGTGAACTTACTGAACAATAACATCTAACCTCATTAACTGATTTCTCATTTTATGTCCTTTCTTAAAGCTGAATAACAATATCCCAGATCCTGTGACAAAAGTAGAAACTGGCTCTGCGTCCAGTAATCTAATTAGGAAGCATGTAGTCATATAGTCTGCCATCATTACATCTATGTCATTTCATTTTGCTACCAGATATTAACCGATGGATTTTTTTGTACAGTGTCTCTTAATAAGAGCATCTTCTCACCTCCCCTCTAAAAAGGTTGGTGTTATGCTGCCCTCACTTGCTATCGAAATTATCATAAATATTAGTTTCCTAGGTAACAAATTGGACATGAAAGCCCTCTCAAGTCAAAATTTGAATGCAATGAGCTCGTAATCACGACTTCAGAAGTGGAAAGTAGGAAATTTCCGATAGCACTACTGCTATCTTGCCCATCATAAAAATGATATGAATGTATTACCATATTGAGAGCTTAAAAAGTATGTTTTTATTGCCCTTTTTATGAGTACAAACTGAAGTGTTGAATAAATAAAAAATGTGCTATTGGTCAAGCCATTTTGCTTAATCTGCATTTCTTACTTCCATTCTTCTTTTTTAGTTCCTTATTTCTATACCACTCCACGGTCCCGCCTTCGATATACATCACAATTCAGTACTTGCCTCGTGTATCCAGATTCAAGCCAGTTTTGCTACATTCATATTAGCCAACATTTCCCTCAGAGCGGACATTTAAACAATACTCACTACCACATGTATGCTCACTGAAGCATGCTAAATTCTCATTGTTGATTGGCACCCATTCAGATAATCTTTTAAACTGAACAGGACCATTGACAGAAGCTCAACACGCCATGCGATGTCTCCATCGGTTTGGTTCAAACGACAATGTAATTGTGCATTCATCACTCACCAGTGCCAGGAACTTTCACCTAGCATCACAGAAGGGGTTTGGGGCTTTGTGGCTCTTGTGCTGATATTCCATGACAATGTGTGAGCAAGCTGTAATTTGTTTGGTCCAGATATGAAGCCACGACATCCTCGATGCCTGTTTAATTTAACACTTCAGTGGTGTTCATGGTTGAAACAGAATCTCAGTTCACTTTAAAAATGCATAGACAAGAAGAAGGCTCATTAAATTTTTTTTTTTTTTTTTTCACTGTCGATTCACAGCTGTAGACTGTGAAGCTAGTCTCATTTATATACGAAAATAAAATTATATATATATATATATATATATATATATATATATATATATATATATATATATATATATATATATATATATAGTGTATGTGTATTTAGTAATGTTTAAATATTGAACTATTTATGTATTGATATAAAGAAAGGGTGGGAGAAAGAAAAAAAAAGATCTCAAGACAAAAACAAAGAATCTTCAATATCACTAGAAGGTTTATTTAGATCATGTGCACACGCATTTACATACATCATACTTGGATTGGCATATGCATGAGCTTTTTCAATGCCATTGCACGCATATAAGTAGTTATTGCAATTAGGTAACTCTATAACTCTTGCCCCATATACTTAGACATTAATCACAATAACGCCACAGGTTGCATGCGTAACCAAAAACAATAGAATTTACACACAACTCACACAAGACATACAGAAAGAAAGAAAGAAAGAAAGAAAGAAAGAAAGAAAGAAAGAAAGAAAGAAAGAAAGAAAGAAAGAAAGAAAGAAAGAAAGAAAGAAAGAAAGAAAGAAAGAAAAACAAACAGATAGATAGATAGATAGATAGATAGATAGATAGATAGATAGATAGATAGATAGATAGATAGATAGATAGATAGATAGATAGATAGATAGATAGATAGATAGACGGCGTTCGATGCGATCAACATACCTGCCATCAGAAACACAAAAGTCCAACAAGGTTTTTGACAACAACATACTATCGAAATCATACATTTAGTTTAAAGGCTTCCAACCAATCTGAAAGAATAATTAAATATAAAAGGGCTTATGTTTAATTAAAACACTGCTCGATGCAGATATGAGCTTGAAATGGGAGAGTGTCCATTGCTTAGAGCTTGATAATTGATCCATTGTAATTCTGTTCGTGACCGACAGAGCTTGCGGGAGCTGTCCACCGGTGTGTGGTGCTGAAAGACATCACATACACTTAACCAAACAATTAAGGGACATTTCTGTTCTCAAATTCAACCGCAAGAAATATCCTTTAATTGTAAGAGTAAGAATATAATGCTTCGTCCCTGCCGATGAAGTCTTCAGTGGTGTGGATGAAAGTCCAGCGGTGCTCATTATTTGTTTCTCTGCTGTTTTCTTCGATTCGCTTTCGGTTCTCCACAAATCTGCTCCCATACTTTTACACCACTCCAAGTCCCTTTGATAGCAACAGTTAAAAAACCTATATGGAAACCTAAAATGAAAGTTTAAAATCAAATAAGATTTACATGTTTGCATTGTGTTAAAATACTGCACCGGCTTACACTATAACAAGTGATACTGCTGTTATTACCATGGGAATCTACTTCTACCGGATCTCGTACAAATAAATTGAATACAATCAGTTAGTTTATCTTAAAACCTGACAAACATTTGCTACATTTGCATGCAAGGAATGCACACATAAAATGCTATGTTATGGAGATGGCAGTGGCTATGTTGTACACGACCCCACAGCTCCAGCCTTCACCGGCAAGATCGTCTCCGCAACACATCCCCACCATAAAACACCGTGTCTGAATGAAACATGTTCACAGGGAGAAATGCAGCGTATGTGGAGAATGTCCACGGACTTCTGAAAGCGGCGCTCATATCGTCTCGCGCCGCGGGAAGGTCGATTCCTCTTCCTGACGTTGCACAGCCACTGTCTGTCCTTCATCATCCAGTAAAACAAGCAAGAATCAATCTAAAGCACGCTTCAACACCCCAAATAAAGTTACCGTTTCCCTCTGTGCACGACGAAGCATTGCATCTCCACAACCATTTCTCCAAAATGGAAATCTCTGTGAATACACTATAGCGTCCTTACTGACAGCTGCATATATCTTACTAACTGCAATCTATCGACCGGTAAAATCAAAATAGATAATGAATAAACAGCACACATGAACACTCTAAAGAAAGTTACCGCTTCGTTCGATGACTCTGAGAACCGCCGGCTTTCCACATTTCCCTCCTCACGTTTTCTCGGGTGGAAATCAAGGGTTCTCGTTCCTAAAAGTTCAACTGTTTTAACTCGAAAACGCTAAGGTTGTTGCGAAAATCGTTTAAAGGTCGCGAGACGCGAAGCAACAGTCAACGACGCCGATGCGATGCCAGTTCACAGAGACAAACAGTGAAATGAAAGTACACAGACGGAACGCAAAAAACGTTATCGTCCTCTTAAAGGCAGCTGCATGTATGTTTAGCGTTGTCTCCTCCGGCTTCGCGCCGAATTCCATCTCTCTCCGCGCGCGCGCTCGCTCTCTGGAACGAGCGAATAAGCCAGCGAGCGCGCGCGCGCGCGGGGGTGTCCCTCCTCCGCAGTTTGGAGTTTGTGATGTGTCTCAGACTCCGCGAGCGCCGCGCGAGAGCGAGACCTGCGGAGAGAACGCGCCGGATCCTGAAGCGACCGTTACCCTCCAACAGGCGACCTGCCTTTCTCCTTCCTGATCCCCCAGTATTCCCTCACAGTTTTTCTCACACCAGCGCTTTCCTTCATACTTTTTGGTCAATCACAGGTGCATTTGTGATCCTTTGACGTACTTTTCTCATTCATTGGGAATTAACGGACATCTGAGGATCGTGTGGATGCGCAGCTTTGGATAGACGCGGAGATGGAATTGCTGATAATATGCCTTTCTTTTGGGATATTGCAATGCAGTTCGGTGGGAGCCGACTCCATCATTCACATCGGTAAGGAGTGAGCCGTTCAAAGCCTTTATTTGTTGCAAATGAATGATAATGAATGCGCAAATCAGACTGAGGTTTTCCGAAATATCAATTGTAAATAAGCATTGAAAACGTGCCCTGCTAATCGGGGTGAATATCAATTGAGCAGACCACTTGTGATCATAACGTCTCTCTTGTTCAGATTGACGATAGCACTGAAAGATGCATGCACAAGACTAATCTAATTTCAGTCTTAGCAGCTTGTTCACGAGGAAGGCATAATTGTGTAAATGGCAGATTTCAGGTAAGTTTGAAAAACAGGAGGCGTCCGTCATAAGGCAAAGTAAGCCAATGTGTGGGGGTTGCTCTCCCCCTCCCATCTATAAGATTGAACTTTGTATGGAACGTGAGGGAAATCTTAATAAAGGATGCTGAAGTAAATAAATGACAAGAGGACAAATGCTTATTCTTGGCTATCCCAGGCCGTAAATGTCATCTTAACCAATCCCCTTTGCGCGCGCTGGACACCCTGTGCATTCTGATTGTCTCACCAAACGTGAGGAAAGAAAGATTTTGGCTCTCCAACAGAAGCACAGAGGAGGAAGAGGGGCTGGTGGGGAGGGCGGCTGTGGTTCTATTCAGTTGTCATGAAGAACTCACATCCAAACCCTTGCATCGCTTACACGCATGTCATACATTAACCAAATCGGCCATTCATTTATTTAAGAGTTTTATTCATTTATTTTGTCCGTGTAGTGAAATTAAGCCACCACACTGAAGATTCTGCATAATGTATTTGTATTAAAACCAAACAGAAAACCCAAACCCTTCAACAAAATGACTTCCTATTAAAGTAAAAGCTTTTATATCAACAATGGTATTATTTTGGAGGGCCAAAATTGATAAAGTATAACCAACCCAGTAGAGAATAGAGATACTGTATAAATACATAAATATACAATATAACAACCCAGTGGGGAATTTATTATTTATATACTGTACATTTACCCAAACTATAGCTTTAACCATGTAGATTTACCCAAACTATAGCTTTAACCATGTGCATTTACCCAAACTATAGCTTTAACCATGTACATTTAGCCAAACTATAGCTTTAACCATGTGCATTTACCCAAACTATAGCTTTAACCATATGCATTTACCCAAACTATAGCTTTAACTATGTACATTTAGCCAAACTATAGCTTTAACCATGTAGATTTAGCCAAACTATAGCTTTAACCATGTACATTTAGCCAAACTATAGCTTTAACCATGTAGATTTAGCCAAACTATAGCTTTAACCATGTACATTTACCCAAACTATACCTTTAACTAATCTGTGAGAGTGATGCTGGTTTGCCAAATTATATCTGTGTTACGTACTTTTCTGTCCCTTTTGTTTGACCAAGACTTTGGGGAGGATAAAAAAATAAGTTTTAAGTATGCACTGGCATTGAATTCACATTTTTGAAACGATGTGTATTGAAAGCATTTGAGAACTGTGGTGCGATATGCAGTGTGAAATAATCTTTTGAGATGTTGCATCTTTGTGCACAAGGAAATAATTATATCCACATCTTGTTCTCAGATACTTCAGTTTAACTGCCAGTTGCATGGGTCAAGGTCTGAAAAAATCTACCTCTTTCACCACCTTTAAAGATGAGGTCTTCCAATTTTTTTATCCAGCTCTTACCCTTGAGTGCAGGACAGGCCGTATCTGTGGCTGTGTAATAGGCAGGACTCAAAGGTGCTCGGCACAGGTGAAATAACAAATTCCAGCCTCTCCAGTGCCCAATACTTCCACTTTGTCACATCCGCTCACGTTAACATCCTGACCAAATTCGGCTTCGGAGGGCAAAAGAAAAATAGGGCCGTCCGTTGAATGAAGAGGGTGACATGAAGTGATTTTCAGGGTGGTGTGGTGATTTACAGAGGCAATGCCCATCCAAAACTGGTAATTGGAAGGCTAGTACAAGCAGTATAGATCAGGGCTGCTCTCACTGGCAACTGGAATGAACAGATGCGACACCCCTATTTCTGCTAAATAAGACGAACACTGCAGTGATACATCAACCAAATTCTAGCTGTCTACCTGCCCATCCTATTGGGCTCCTCTAACACAGGTAGAGAAGATGGGTCCATTTTGGCCACGCATAAATGAGACCTCTCAGTCTCTCAAAAACATTTCCAGATAGCATGGTTAAACATACATTGATTAAGCTGCCATACTATGAATTGATCTACATGCAACTAGTAAGCAGGGCTCAACAGGAAGTATATTTGGTCCCACTTTATATTAAGTGTCTTTAAGTTGTACTTATGTCAAAACAATTAATTGTTTGGTACTTATTGTTTTCATGTTGTATTTTAAAACACTTTCTGCTGTTGAGTGGGATACAGGGAGGGGAGTTTATGTGGTAGGGGTAGATGTAGTCTCACATAGCCAGACCCTCAGACCTTCAGACAGACTCCATTGCTGCTTTAATTGGCCATGGACAGCCCAAAGAGGACGTCTGACCAATTTGTAAAGCAGTCAATGAGAGTTCATATTACTTCACGCCATGTTTAAGGAGGATGTCCCTATGACAACAGACCAGCGTGCTTCTTAGAGATTCATTCCAGAACATTGTGCAGGTTTTACTGCAACAATGGCGCCGCAAACTTCACATACTTTTGGAAGTCCAGCATTTAGTTGATCCTGTTAAGCTCTCATTTTCACAGTTGTAAACACAACAGCTTTATTCCTCCATGAGGGAGTGTGGCATCATGACAGCTTTGTTTTCATGATAGATAATGACTTTGAAACGCACAAAGTGTTTCTCATTTTGCGTGCTTTATGAATCAGACGTTCAGACAACGGTCAGTGGGCGTGACGTCTGAGATTAGGGTAGACATAATTACAGGGTATATGACATTACAATTATAGTTGATAACAGGTGTGATTATATGCAGATTTTAAAAAAAAATATAATTACAATGTAAAACATGCATGGAGTGTACACAATAAGTTAATTACATTTAGATGTTAGTACATAGGTAAAGAAATTTAATATAAAGTGGGCCCAGATTTTTTAATTAATTTTTTTCTGAAGGGGCTAGTACTTATAATATAACATGATATTAACATATTTAAATCAGCAGAATTCAACAACATTGTTCAACACATAATGTTAAACAGTCCTCTTGAGCTCTGCAATGAAACAAATGCAAATTTTTGACAGTGATATTTGTTAGTCACAAGGTTGAACCTTGTCAACGAGGGGGACCAATTATTTTATAAAGAAACAGAACAGTGAAGGAAAATCTTGGTCTAATTCGAGTTCAGACAGGACCACTTTGGCAATACTTTAGTTTATTGAACACAATTATCTTTGGCGGTATGGTTCCTTTATGGGGTTCTTGCTCCATGATTAATAGAACATATAAAAGAGCTTTGCATTAACCCCTATGGAACCATCAGCTTGAGTGATATACAGATGATTTAAGACACTTAGTAGTGTCTACTGGACAGTGGTAACAAGCAAATGTGTGTTGAATCCTGGACAACTACTGTTGGATGAATGTCTCTCTGCAGTGAGGTCCATAACAGCTAGGACTTAAATCCTTGGTAATCTGAAAGAAAAAGAGAAGAAACAGCAGCCAGAAAGTGAACACTAATTTTTTTGATACTTACAGTGGGGAGGGAGGGTTGCGAGCAGTTTAAGCGTCCTTCTCAAGCAGAAATGCCACGTATATATGTCCCAGGTCTAATAGGAGAAGGGTAGTGATTGGACGATTTGACAGCTGACAGAGTCAGTTGCCGGCGGCATTATGCCTACGTGGACTGACTGAACTTCGCTGCGCTTGATTTGGGAAATAATCATTTTGCATTCATTTGAATTAAAATATGCACAAATCATCTAAATGAATCACATAAATGAATGAATCATGGTTAATCTAAATGAATCACATAAATGAATGAATCGTGATTCACCTAAATGAATCACGCAAATGCATTTTTTTCCAATTCAAAACTTCCATATTTGAGAAAAAAGTTGCGTCGTTTGCATTACTGGATTTTATTGTCAGTCGTTTAACATTTCTTTCGCAAAACAGTTGACATATTATCGCTATTTACATCTTACCTCACTCTCATTCAATGTTAAACTCACGCTTTGCTTCTGTGAACAGTAGCCCTTTGTAAGTACACAACTTTGATTTGATTGGCCATCTCAATCATTTTGACGTTGACAAGCGCTGTTAGACCACTGAGGCACACCAGATTAAAAATATAACTTAATTTGTCAAAATGTTGTCATCCTAACAACATATAGAGCTCTGCTTAATTTTGTTTAGCAAAGCTGGGCAATAATTTCAAATATTGGTGAGGACAATTTGATAATTTCTAATCAATGTCTATGGTGGTTACGGCCCTGGCTCATTTATTTATTTTTTTTACATAAAGGCCCAGTTTCATAGACTGGGTAAACCCAGCCTGATCTGTCGGCGATTTGATTTCACCCTGCAACTCAGTCTAGAAACCTGTGCATTCATTTCTACTGCTTTATTACACTTTTGTGGGAACCAATCACAGACTGACTTACCTACCTGGCTCGCTATTGGTAGCTTTAACAGATGATGGACGGACAAGCGATGGGTCGCCCATTGATCACATGGCCTAATTGGTTAAAGCACTATCCAATAACATACAGAGTCCACCTCATTTGAATAATGCTCGTTTACCACACCTCTTGTGCAGTAGAAAATACAGAGCAGACTCACCAGACCAATGTTCAATTTTAAATTGAGCTTGGTCTGGTGATAGCCAGACAGCCGGTTTCACAGACTGGGTTTAGACTAAGCCAGAAATAGTCCTTAGTTCAATTAGGGCATTTAAGTAGCTTTTATAAATATGTCTTAGAACAAATAAAACAACAACAACAACAACAAAACATTACTGAATTGAGAAAACAATGACACTGACATATTTTACGATATGTCAGTGCAAGTTGCTTTCAGATCAGCTCAATCATGCATTTTAGTCTGAGACTAACTTGAGTCTTGTGTGTGAAACTGGGGAAAAGGTTCTGAGAAAAATACCGTATCTTATTTATGTTTAGGAAAACAATCACCAGACTTTTTTAGCCCTGAGCTCTCAGTAGGAAGGGTTCCTATAACTCAATTGGTATAGCATAGCGCTAGAAATGTCAAGGTCGTGTGCTCGATCCCAGGGAACACACACACACACTGATAAAAAAATAAGTACCTTGAATGCACTTTTAAGTGGCTTTGGATAAAAGCGTCTGCCAAATGGATAAATGTTTGTAAAACAATAGACCTGTGAGCAAGATGAGCCGAGCAAGCGAGCTGCCCTCGGTATGCAAATTAGCAATTGCTACAGTTTCTTTGTACACTCCACTAAGACTCAGATAACTATCTGCACATGCCCGCAGGTGCCATTTTTGAGGAGAACGCAGCACGGGATGATGAGGTGTTTCAGTTGGCGATCTCTGACCTGAGCCTCAACGATGACATTTTGCAGAGCGAGAAAATCACCCACTCCATAAAATATATTGAACCCAACAACCCCTTTCAGGCAGTCCAGGAAGGTGAGTGAATCATCTTGTTCTGTCTCTTGACTCTCGAACTGCATCATTCCCTGACGTCTGAGTGTACATGCTAAAAAATTTACATGCAAGTTGTCTGGCGGTTTGAATAACTCCCCAACAAGACATCACCAAGTCGAAATGACACACATCCCCAGGATTTCTGCTTTTGTTCAGAGCGTGCTTACGGCAACCGAAGATGTCTTGAAAATGTATGTGTATTTGTTTAATGCCAGCATGAAAGGTGACATTATGTTTCAAAGAATTCCACCTGAAGCTTCCCCCCAGTCTAATGTCTTCTGTGAAAGAAGAGCTAGGTGGAGGTATTGAGTCGAGCTGGACTCAATAACAATTTTCCACATAATTGCAGTTGAGGATGAGTGCTCTGAAGCCTGAGCTTTCCAAAAGATCATTTCGAAAAGCGAGGAGAAAGAGAATGTCTTGTTCTGAATGGGCTAATGGCGGTTAATGATGCTGGGATTGAAGGCAAATATGATGGCGATGATGGCAATGATTATTTCCGTTAGAAAATATCCTCAATCGCACTATTCTGTTGGTTTTTTCAAATATGTCAAATATGTCACAATCTAAGTGAGCTACTGACGATGATACAGCGCAATCTTTGCAGAGTTTTTATTTGTCATTCTTCTTGCTCTGCTATTACTGTGACCTTTATCAACAAGTCTCCAATCACAGAGTACTCACTGTTTTGTCAGTCTGTGTGCAGTTTTCCACAGTGCTTTGCTTTCAGTGTAATGGGTGTCTTTCAGGTTGGTTTGTTGAAGTGTTTTATTTCCCACATGCCACCATGTCAGCCTGAGGAATAACACTAGCACACTTGTAGAACATCCTTATTTTGACAATGCTGTGTGACCTCCCATATGGCACTGGGGAGATTATACACAAGCTAATATAACTTGTGTTAACAGATCAAATGAAACCCTCTAATTGCATGTTGATTTGCTTCACACACCAGGGATGAACTTTCATATTGTCTCTGGCAAAATGTTTGGAACGCTTGTCATTTATATATTGTTTCTGAGACATGTTTATTGTATACAAACAATTGCCTTCGTGGGGTTATTGCTAGTGCCTCTAATGTGCCTGGACCTCTATTTTGGTGATCATCTGCGATCATCCACAGTTACGTTTGATCTTCTGCATGAATGTGTTGTCATGGAGGGGCGGTTGAAATGCAGGGCAGTGTGCAAGTACCTTAGCGCAGTGATGCTGTGCTCTCTTGACTGAATGCCCTGTTGATTTTGGCTCCGTGAACAGATTCCAGTCCATTCAAGTCGGCCAATGGAGTTCTTTTTAGTGGTCACAGTTGCCATCTCAAAATCGTAACAGTAGCCCACATTGTGTGCTGGTTGTGCCGAAGGAAAGCATTGAAGCTCATTTTATTGAGCAGCAGAGGGATGTCGTAATGCTATGGAAGAGTGATCTCTTTATCATATGCTGCGTTTATGCCAATTTAATAGAAATATTAAGAAACGCAATACCTTTTCACATTGCTTTACCGTATCTTTAATCAATAAATGCAGCCTTGTTGAACATTTTAGGGTGAACCTGTGAGTCACTTTAGTTTGAGGAAGTAACCCTTTTTTGTGCCCAGTATAGAGTAATATAATGTAGTCAAATAGCATATTAAGAAATCATCTGCTGGTTTGACTGGGAGTTTAGCATCAATAATACAGGAGATTCCTGTGAATTGTTCTTTAAATCATTGCCTATTGCCTGAAGTTGATCTTAGATTAATACTTAACCCCTCTTTGGATTTTTATCAATTGCTGCGTGTTTCTTTATAATTGACAAATGTGTTATACTTTCATTTATCCTCGGGCTCTCATTTTTATATTATGTGCAAAACCTTCTACAGAAACAAATGAAGAAGGTGTAATGAAACTCACCAGATTAATCCCACAAGGTCTTTCACGGTGTCTGAGATGTCAATAATGATTTGGAGCTTAAACTGCCTGCTCTCACAAAGGAGCGTGAGATGCAACCTCCCTTAATGCAGTAGTTTTTATTCATTAGCTGATGTTTTCATAGTCTTTCTTTCTTCGTTATTTCACTGTTTAATTTGGTTAGTTTGGCATAGCACTCCAAATGCAATATGCAAAATAATCCAGTAATGCACACATTGGCCCTCATTTATCAAAAGTGCGTACACCAGATTTCCAGCGTACACCTTGCGTACACCCAAACCCACGGTGACTTTGAGATTGATCAATATGGACGTTGGCGTACGGCGCGCTCAAATCCTACGCCAGCTCAGGAGGTGGTGTACGCACGTTTGAGTTAGTGGGAAAATGCGCAGGAAAACACTTCCTAACACCACAAAACGAACAGACAAAGATATGCTATATTATGACCCACTGTAAAAAACAACAACAACAACATAGTAATTATAAACTTTAGTGTTTATTTTTGTGCAATGGACTTCAATGTTTAATTTGTGTGACTTTACCAAAGCATTTGATTTGTAGGCATGTATTCCTCCCGTTGCGAGCCTATGTGCTTTACCTGACGGTTCAGGGTTAGGCCCTGCAGCTGCGCACGGACTGGGACTCAAAATAATTCAGACTGACAAAATAATAAAAATGACATTCTTCTTCTTTTAAATAATAATAATAATAAAATAAATAATAACAACATTCTTCTTCTAAAAAACAATAAGCGTAATTAATATTAAAAATCATAATAATAATACAAATCTTACAATTTGTCATGCTACTATTAATGTGAATGAATGGTACTCCACATCACATCATCATCACTATCGTACACCCCAATAGCCTACATGTGCGAACGAAATGAAATGCTAATTCTTTTAAAACATGTGCTGTAAAATAATGCATTGTGATAATTTCTCATCCAAACAGCTATTTAAACTGCTGGAGTGCGTTTCTGAACCCCCACACTATTAACAGTAGGCCTACTCTTAAGTTAGGTCCACATTTTGTTTTTGTGGGTGCCTTTATTCCCCCTCTTTAAACTCTCAAATAAAACAATTTCACTTTTTTCCACTTCCCTGATGGTCTTGATGGTCTTGATTGAATGAAATGAGAGCCCGAGGATAAATGAAAGTATAACACATTTGTCAATTATAAAGAAACACGCACGTCTTGATGGGCACGTCTCAATCATCTCACTAGTTCAGTAGTCAGGACACGGATCAGGGAGTTAGCCCACTGACTTATGTCCTGATCAGTGCCCTGACTAGTGGACTAGTGAGATGATTGAACGCGCCCGATCTCCACGTCAGAGAAGTTTCGCTCCTTTGCCATCTTCCGTGTATCCGTGGCGTAAAATGAGTGCATGGGGGAGGTGGAGACTTGAATATATATGGGTGTGTTATTCTAATGACGATCGTTTTCAGCCGCGGCATTTATCAAGGGCAGGTATTGCGTACACCTGGATCGCAGAGTTGCGCACAGCTTCATAAATCAGGCGGTGAGAGGAGTGTAAGCATAATCTTACGCCAACATATACGCCCGTTTCTACGCAAGACTGATAAATGAGGGCCAATGTGTTTGTGATTTTCCTAAGTGCATAAATGGTTAGTTCCCCTCCACCCCTCACAAAAAGAGAGAAAATTATGTCATTAATTACTCCAATTTTCTCGTCTCTAGAAATATTTGCGTACACGAAACTGAAATGTGGGTATACATGACAGGCCAGTATGTGGCACTGTAATTCTGCCACATAAATACTAAAAACAGAGAAGAAGAGTTGTGGCTAGAATGGGTACATGGGTACAGAGAGGAGAAAAATAAATAAATTCTGTTCCGGTTCCCGGACACACTGCCGCTCGATCCTCACCAGCCGAGAGGCTCTTCCATGCGGTGTAATGTGATGGTGCTGGACACCCGGTGGACGGCCCGATCCTCCTCCGCCCTCTGGCGGCCGGCGGTGACTCCTCCTACTGAGGGAGCCGGCAGTGAGTCCTGCGCTTCCAGCTCCTCCCCTAACTGGCGGATGGCAGCAGGCTCCGGCTCACGGCAAGCGCGGCGAGTCCTCTTCCCCCTCTCGGACGGCCGCCACCCCACCTCGACCCAAGGTCACGGCAGCGAGCTCTCCGTCCCACCTTCTTCGCTCTAGCACCACCGGCTCGGGCAGCCCTCGCGGTCTTCATCCATCCGCGCTTCCCGACCTCCTCAGCACCGCAATCCCCATCAGCAGCGAGGGCTCTTCGACAGCATGTCTCTCCTTCCTCCCGGGTTTTGGCATCGGTGTAATGCGTTTTTTAGATGGGAAGGAAGGAGGCGGGAACCGGCGAACATTCAACAACTTTAATTAAATAAATAAACAAAACAAAAGTAACACGGGCAGCCCCTCATGGTCGACTGCCCGCACACACACAACAAAACGTAAACAAAACATAACATCAAATCCAGGCCTGGTCCTCTCTCGTCCTTGACTGGTGTCGCTCGTCCTTAAATGCCTCTGAGCTCCCTCATGAGAGGACTCGAAAGAGCGTCACTCGCAGGTGACGCTCTTTCGCAATCACGTCCCCGGTCTCGCTCGCTCCTCCCATGTCTCTCGCTCGTTCACCTCGCCACAGTAATTAATGACAGAATTTTCATCTTTAGGTGAACAAAACCTTTAATGCCATTCTTTTACACAGTTTATCTACTGCAGTGACAAACGTATTCCACCACCAAATTAACTTCTGAAAAGTTCAGTTTAATTAATCCACACACTGTTTATAGAACTCAATAATTCATTGTTAAAGGCATAACTAATAGCATGCTATATATTCCTATCTATCGTCACTTGGTCCAGTGAAAATAAATCATATTGAAAAAGGTATGTGTCCTGCTTCATTCACAAATTTGAATGTAACATTTTTCTTCCTACCAGCCCTAGGATCTCAGGGAAACCATTAACACAAAAAAAACACAAAATAGCCTACATCAAAGGTTTAAACCGTTGGCAACCATGTTTCTTTGAAACTCTGAGTTCTAATAGTTGCTATGGTTTTTGAGGGAATCACTCCCACATTTAAATGCAGTTGCCACTCACAAAACTGTGCACTGTGTATGCCACAGGATGAGGGATAGTTAGAGGGATAGGAAGCTTCGGCTTTCCTATCTACTTTTTTGGGAGGGGGAAATTCACTGGAAAATTGTTATTAGGGGACTGAGGATTCCTGTTAACCAGCACAAATACAACTAACATGCACTTTGACTATTGGAGACAGAAAGAGTGCAATAATATAAGAATGAAAAGCCTTAATATAGGAAACCTTGGAAAATACAGCTTTCAGCAATTAAGCAGAGAACATATTTAATGAACTGAACAAAGACACTTGCCCTCATTTTTAAAATATTTATGAAAACAATGGCAAAGTTGATAGCACACACAAAACACATATCCAAGCTGATCTATTAAACATCTTCTGAAGACTGCATATTTCAGATGAATGCATTATTGTTTTCTGTTGGTTCTTCCTTTGTGGTCAAAATGCAGGGTGGTGTCATTGAAAATAAAGATATTTGCTAAGCCAAATATAATTTCAAAAAATGATAATTACGAGAGCAAATTAATGAGCCCTATCATATGCCATGTCCAATGTGGTGCCAGGTGCAACATAAGTGCTTTTTGCTAGTTTCAGCCTGACGCAGTTATCCTTTTCACATCCTCCTATTTAAAGTTTTTTTTTAAATAGCAAAGGCATTTTTCACCCATTTGTGCGCCCATGGCCATGCTGGTCTGAAAACGAGGTGTGTTCAGGTGCATTTTTGCTATTTCGAGGCAACTGAAAACGACCGCCCTATTGACCAACTGAAACCTGGTCTAAAGTCAATAGCACTATATTTTTTGTGTTATTTAAAGTGTTAGTAATATGTGCCTACATGCGGGTCCACACTTTGCTTATTACACACACAGGTATGCACAGCAGCACACAATACAATTTAAATATAAAAAAAGGATTACAATGTAAAAGATTATTATAAAGAGCAAATATGACATAATGGAGTCATAGCAAATCTGAGCACCTGTCAGTCGCGAACTGTCAGTCGCATAAAGAGCAACTGTTTTTTTAATTGAATGTTAGCTGAGACTCCCAAACATACACATGACTCATTAAGAGACAAGGTACAACCCTTTTGGATCATGCGCCTGGCATGCTGACCGTTTTTCCCGTCGTTAAACTAGCAAAAATGGATCTGTACCGTGCACCGTGCACTTTAGACAATGCGCTCAGATTGTTAAAATAGGGCCCAATATGATTATTGATTAAAATATTAATGATTCTGATAATTATGCATTACAGTGGCAAAACTGAGATTTATAAATAGACAATTCATATACATACTGCATTCTACTGGTATGGCATTTACATTATATATATATATATATATATATATATATATATATATATATATATATATATATATATATATATATATATATATATATTTTTTTTTTTTTTTAATTCAAAGTTAAATTCAGAGTTTTTTCTGTATTGTGAATTATTGTAAATACTTTGCTGTATTTTCTGTTTGTGAATTATTATTTCAGATGATATCATCCGCTGCAATCCCTCTGAAACATTTCAAAGGTGTTGTACTTGTGTATTCTAATGTATTACCAGTTTTTCCATCTGAGACCATACTCTATCACAGGGTTCATCAAATCTTGCCCTGGAGGGACAATGCGCTGCAGAGTTTAGCTCCAATCCTGATCAAACACACCCACCTGTGATTTTCTAATGATCCTGAAGACATTACATTACCACGTTCAGGTGCGTTTGATTAGGATTAGAGCTCAATTCTGCAGGAAAGTGGATCTTGTGGACCAGATTTGAGGATCCTTGATCTATCATACACTCTGCATAGCCAGATTAGCAAAACCGTGCCTGTTGTGACATTTGTGCACAATTACATTACATTGGTTCTTGCATTTTCCCAACACTTCGCAACATGCTATTATGTTGTTTTTTGTTTGCAAAAGGTACCCAAAAAGGTTAATGGTCTATTTCCCACCTACACTAAATCCATCCCTTAACCTAACCGTTTTGTTTACTACGTCAGAAAAGCCGTACATATAGAGCTAATTATAGGATGTACTTGTCAAAATGTAATGGTTTACAAATTAGGCACTATGGCAAAAGAGCTTTGCGGTCACATCTTAGTATTGTGCAAGGAACCACATGAAATAAGTCATCAATCAATATTTTGCCACTGTAATCATAATTTTTGTGAAAAGGAATAAAAGTTGTGGTGTTTTACTGCCACTATAGTGTTCATTTCAGCTGTAGTGAAGTGTATGCATTGGTGTGTTTTTGGATTTTTGCAAAAATGTAGGTAGAAGCACATTTTTACGATGAACCTTACAGATATGGATGCCTATAATAAACAGCGAGAGGCATGAATCCTCCCAACATTTATGTTGGCCCGCCTGCTGTACTTATACATGCCTCTGAGATGACTTGCACAGTCCCAGTGGAGTTGTAATGGAGTCCTTGGACCTCTGTGTCCATTAGGAGATGCTAATGTTAGAGGTTTGAGAAATGACCTGTACATATATTTTTGGCCTTTACTGCTCATTTTTAAACCATTCGGTTTGCAGACATTGGCATGAGTGTGTGGGATGCGTGCAAATGAAGTAGCAAAGTGTATATTCACACACACATACACACACACATCAACAGCCCACGCACACTCGAGTCACACTGCCCGTTTCTCATTATGCGTTCTTGTCTGTACTTGTGTTCTCGTGGACTTGTAAAACATCCCCAGTCGCTGCCCAAGTACTGTTCCAATTCAAAGTTTACATCTAGCCAAGTACAGTTCAATTCGATTTGTTCTTTATCGAGGATGCATCAGGAAGCGACTTGTGCGGACATGAGGCAGCCAGGTATCCCAGAATGCATCTTGCACCAACCAGCAAGCGTCAATAGTGTCAAACGTATAGTGTCTGAAAAATAATACTGTTATTCTGTCACGGAATGTAGTTTTAAGAGTTTTTCAGGAAAGAATATAGTTGTTTTAAGCTCAAATCGTTGGTTTATTTATAAAAATAGCGCCTGTTTGAAAAATTGATATGATGTTTTCGGAGTTGTGGGATCCAGGCGATCATCGAGCGCTCATCGCTTATTGACCCCGCAGAGAGCAGCCTTTTCTCGGCCAGTCCTTCTGATGTTTTCCACTGGCTCTGATATCTCTGATTAAACATGAGATATAGTTTGTCTTGTGTAGATCTAACGGGTGATCTTTGGTCTTATGAATCTATAATTTGTTCCCTGGCAAATCAATTTGTAGAGAGTGGTACTATGTAACATATTTGGTTTAGTTGTTGCCTAAAATATACATATAGAGATTATCGTTGTCACAATACCAAAATATGACTTTGATATATCTATACCGATACTAAATCGATACCACTGCAAAAAGATATATATATATATATATATATATATATATATATATATATATATATATATATATATATATATATATATATATATATATATATATATATATATATATATATATTTTTTTTTTATTTTTTTTTTACCAATTCCTCCTCTTTTTTGAACATCCTTACAGAGAATCACATTATCATGTGACATATCAGTCAGGTTACCCTTCATGGTAACACTTTATATTAAGGGTCCAGAATAATGCACTAGTTAAGCATTAATTAATGATTAACTTATTCACAATTATGCACTAGTTAAGCATGGACACAATAGTAATGAATGATTAACTTAACATAATAGAAAGGGCATATTAGCCATTATTTACAACTTAATAAGCCATATATTATTTTTGTGTAGTGATGCAGTTATATTTCTGTGCCATTCTGTTAAGTTAACTAAACAATAAGATAGTAGTTATGTTTAATTACTGCTGATTTTGCTATTATAAATGGCAAAAATAGTGTAATAAAGCAATTTGACCCCCTATTCTAAAGTGAAAGTTTTATCCTCATTATTTATGGCACTTATTGAGTGATATTCAAGTTTACTAACCAGAATAAGATAACAATTAAGCCCAACTACCATTAATACAGTAATAATAAAGGCAATTCGGCAACAGGCAAAAAATTTTTGGACAGTCTTCCACTGTCCAATTTTGGTGAGCTTGTGCAAATTGTAGCCACTTTTTCCTATTTGTAGTGGAGATGAGTGGTACCCGGTGGGGTCTTCTGCTGTTGTAGCCCATCCGCCTTAAGGTTGTGTGTGTTGTGGCTTCACAAATGCTTTGCTGCATACCTCGGTTGTAACGAGTGGTTATTTCAGTCAAAGTTTCTCTTCTATCAGCTTGAATCAGTCAGCCCATTCTCCCCTGACCTCTAGCATCAACAAGGCATTTTTGCCCACAAGACTGCCGCATACTGGATGTTTTTCTCTTTTCACACCATTCTTTGTAAACCCTAGATATGGTTGTGTGTGAAAATCCCAGTAACTGAGCAGATTGTGAAATACTCAGATCGACCCATCTGACACCAACAACCATGCCACGCTCAAAACTGCTTAAATCACCCTTCTTTCCCATTCTGACATTCAGTTTGAAGTTCAGGAGATTGTCTTGACCAGGACCACACACCTAAATGCATTGAAGCCATGTGATTGTTTGATTAGATAATTGCAATAATGAGAAATTGAACAGATGTTCCTAATAATCCTTTAGGTGAGTGTAGAGATAAATTAAGTAGTTAAAGTGAGCTGCAAGAACACTGCTGTTCCATTTGTAGAATTGCTGGATTTCCTTGGGAGTTCATTCTCCTGAGCCTAAATTGGCAAGTCCGAACTTTGCATTCTTTTTATTGAGTAATGGCCACTAAATCTGGACCTTTATTCTGAGCTGTGCATGCGTTCCGAGCATCAATCCTCCACTGACACTAGAGAGAATGACGCTGGATGGCTTCTGGCCTCTCGTAGTGATGGTCCCTGATTCTATGATTTGCTCTTAATCTAAATTGCCCTGCATGGGACCTTAAATGCACTTTCAACACAAATAAATTAGGTTAATTACCTTGTTACTCAGGCTAGCCGTCTGATTGCCAAATTACACAGTGTTCCTGTAACATATTTGTCCACCCTGGGCAGCACCCTGCTTCTTTCTCTGACTAGAATGTTTTCATGCTTAACTGCCTTATTCATGCAGAACCATAATTTGGATTTGTCTATCATTTTCAGATATTACATTCATTACTTGGCTCGTTTCTGTGTTTGAAAGCTGGCTGATTGGACATTTCTGATCACTGTCAGAGGCACTCCACATGGATCACTCACAATTACTGTGATTTTGACAAAAATAGGCTGATTTTCTGCTCAAGAAACATTTATTGTTATTATCAGATCTTGCTGCTTAACATTGTTTTATGGAATCAATGATACCATTCAAACATTTGTGGCAAGATAAATATTTTATTCATTAAGAATGCATTAAATTGATTAGAAGTGACACTGTAGATGTTAATGTCACAAGAGATTTCTATTCAATATACGCTATAAATGTAATAAATGTTATTTGTTGACCTTTCTATTCATCAAATAATCATTAAAAAAACATTTCCACAGAAATGTTAAGATGCTAAATTTGTTTACAACATTGATAATAATGATAATAGAGCACCAGATCAGCATATTAGAATGATTTCTGAAGATACAGAAGAGTAATTATTCAGAAAAATCAGCTTCACCATCACAGAAATAAATTACATTTTTAAATAGATTAAAAAAGAAAACTGTTTTTATTTTATTTATTTTTTATTTGTAATACAATTTTGCAATGTTTCCTTTTTTTATTAAATAAATGTAGCCTTGGTGAGCATAAGATATTTCGGTTACACTTTATTTTACAGTGTCATTGTCACAATGTAATTATACTTATGTACTGAGTAATATTAATGAATTACATGTTTTTACTATAAGGTTAGGGTAGTATTAGGGTTTCATTGAGGGTTAGCTGCATGCAATTATGCATAATTTATTATTACTAGTAAGTACATGTAACATATATAACAAGGACACTGCAAAATGTGTTACATAGACTTATTTTAAAGTCATCAAAACCTTGCAATGTTTCTAAACTTTTGACATGTACTGTGCATGCATGCTCAAATTCAGTAACATTTTTAAATAAAATAAATGAAAATACTGTACATTTTGAATTTAAATAGTTTTAAACAAGGAACTAATGTTTTTCCACAGTTTTTCACTAAATTAACAAAATGAAAAATTAGGTCATTTCCATTACTATGGTTAAAAAAATACACTAAATGCTCTGCTGCTATGTCCTGTCCTAATCATACACAGTCTAATGATATACTATTAAAAAAAAAAAAAAAAACATGGTATAAAAAAGGTGCATCATAATTATTGCTACATTTATAATGTTGGTTTATAACCACAAGCACAAGTATTGTACATTGATTGTGAATTTATCACCCAATCCTATTTCTGACCATGTTTGTACCAGGATCAACAAAAGCTTTTGGTCCTGGAATGCATCCCTTCTGTCAAAACCACACTAACCCCTTCTTTAAAATGAAGACCCAAGAACATTTTCTTTCTCATTTTGAGTGTCATCAGAAATGCCTCCGGATGCACCTTTAACTATAATAAAATTTCTTGATGCATCCTTTCTGTCAAAATCACAGTGACCTCTTCTCTAAAATGATGCAAAATTGCTTCGGGACCCAAGCGTGTTTTCTTTTTTTCATTTCGAGCATCATCAGAAATGCCTCCAGTTGTACCTTTAACTATATTAAAAGATCTTGATGGATAGGATTAGCAATTGTATAAGATTTTCAAGTTATGATTGACATTTTTTTTGCAACATTATCAATGCCAAAATGGGAAATAGACGGTATATAGCATCTAGCAATTGTATAGCATCTGCTTTCCTCTAGCTAATGGCTCTAGCGATGCCAAGGTCATGGGTTCAATTCCCTGGGAATGCATAAACTGATAAAAATGTTTACTTTAAAAATACAATGTAAATTGCTTTGTCTGCTAGTATCCTATAAAGGGCAAAGCCTTCATTTCAGACCAGTTTCATGTGTGTGCTCTCTGAATAGGGATGCATGGGATCACGGCATTAGGAGATTGAGCTCTTTCTCCTAAGCAATCGAACCGTGTCCATACGCCGTTACAGTCAGTGTTGGCTGACGCTTCATGTGAAAGATGTCCATTGTACGGGAGAGGAAACAATGCGGGGGAATTAATCAGGCTGCGAAGGATTCACTGATCCATCTACAGCGGCTAGAGTTTAAACAGCCAGAAGCATCGTAGAGGAAGGGATAAACATCTGAAAGTGCAATCCTAGACCTATCTGAAGAGAGATATACTGCTGTGACTTTGCCGCGGCTTCATCCATTAGCCGAGCCGGCGCGTCGAAGCCGAGTTGCCGGGATAATTAATTTGCAAACTTTTCTCCCAGTTTCCTATGCAGTGCATCTAATCTGTGTGCAGTACAGCTTTATAATGGAGAGACAGCATGACAGGCATGCTCTCCGATAAAACACCTCTGTGTGTAAACGCTGATGCGCTGTGACCCTTTAGGTAGCACCGAGTCACACTTTTGAGAACTTGCTCTGTGGCTCCGCAAATATTTGAGAATTAACTCGGACTTTATCGCAGTTTCTTGCGGATTGACTCAAGCGCGACCCGCTGACCTGAGACAAATCGCTTTTTCTTTGTTGGAATGGATCTAGTGTGTAGTGATTTGTTGAGAGAGCTTCAAATGGGTTTGGGTAAAAAATCAGCCTAAAATCAGCCTATGATGTCACTGAAAGCAACTCTTTTGCCATCCGCCTGTGTGAAGATAAGAACGTTAATCATGACTGGACCTGTTTGATAGCAACTACTGTAGCTAATTTAGAGACTTTGATCTCGAGATCAAGAAACTGTTTAGGCCCCTAGTGACCCCCCCCCCCCCCCCCACACACACACAAAAACAACAAAAAAAACTGTACTAGCAGCATCTATGATGACATGCTGTCTGGCTTCAAAAATGACTATTTTCCTATATTTAGGTTGTTGCTAAAAATGCAGTTATGTGCAACAAACAACGTAACAAGACCCAAGAGGCTGGGTGTAACAGTGCTTTTACTTGGAGGCTGTGTTGATACAGCAATATACATCAATATATTGCATTTGTTTTGCAATCATTTTTATTATTTATTTATTACTGTAAAAAATAAATAAATCCTACAGCCAGTTATTAAAACAGAAGTTTCTCCAAACGTCTGAAGCGTACTGTAATGTAGATATCGTACCTTGAAGTTTAAAGGTTATTTAATGCATGTCAATGGGGTCTAACTCGAATTAGACCCCATTGACATGCATTATACGAGCAAGTATAGACTATATGTAGTTAAATAAATCTTAATTTGTGTTCTACTGAAGAAACAAACACACCTACATATTGGATGCCCTGGGAGTAAGCAGATAAACATCACATTTTCATTTTTGGGTGAACTATCCCTTTGAATCTTGGATTTAAAGAGTTAAATCCAACCCTGGTTAAATCACAGCAACACAAAGCCTCTCGTGGCTTATTGCTTTTATAAAATTGCAGCAACAGCAGTATGACGAAATTATAACTAATGCATATATGCTATTTTAAATACTGTACTGTATTCCAGATATGTACAGCCTACATTTTACAATAATAAACGCTCAAACATCCATTTCATAAGCATGGGTGTTTATTTTCCGTCAGTGAAACAACACATAAGCTACAGCTTGTAAAACATTGAAATGATTATAAGTAAATAATGGTAATCCTAAGAATATAAGAAAATTAAATATTTGTTTAAAAAAATATTTGTTTTATAGCCTATTTCCCCGCAAAGATGCGTCAAGCCGCTCGGCGCTTTGAAATGACTGTGGGACACAAGCTGGATAGACAACGTCTCGAATATCTTCGTCTTCATGTTTTCTCCTGATGTTGCAAAGCAACACTTGTTGTAAAACGCCTGAAGAGTGAATTTTATCTTCCACAAGTCAAGACATTTAGGCTATGTTTGATTATGCACTGCTAGAGAAAACGAAAGTAAAACCGCTGCGTGCACGCAAACTGCGCTATTCAAATAAACTTGAGGCGCCTCAAGTCTAATAACAAGCACAAACTGTGTTAAATAAGATTTCATCCTACAGTGTTTTTCTACTTTACCACAGTGAAAGATGTGAACGGGTGTAAAAGACAAAACCAAAGCAAACGAAAGGAAGAAACGTGTATAATTCCCTGCGAAAATGAGTGCACCGCGAGTGAAGATTTGGGAAAAGAAACGTGATGTCCTGTGGTATAAAATAGACTAACGTCAGGCCTATTGTTAAAATTCACGGAAATTGAAATATCGGAAGACCAGATTGCAAAACAGAATTAAAAAGCTGGTAAATCTTAAATTGTGCTCAGCCTCCCTCTCTCATTCGGCATGAATCCATAGCCTGTTTGACGATCTCAGACCCGCGGTAGGCGTCACGTGACCGCGGTATTCCGGTAAAAACCAGTCCTAGACGAAATAGACAATAAATAATTAGAGTGGTATAATAATAACAATACTAATATTCTGCATAGTAACTGTCACATTCATGCTCTATTTGATTTGGTTTTCAGTCATCACATGTTGCTTTGTCTTAGTTTTCCCGCCAAAAAAGTAGTTTAGTTTTTGTCTGTTTCCATAGTTACCCTCATTAATTAATTTTGTCGCAGCTGTGTTTAGTTAAAGGTGCACCATGAAGGATGTTTGCAGTAAAATATCCAAAAAAAAAAGCTAGGCCAGCGTTATATATTTTGGTCAGTTGAGTTCTTACAATATCCCAAATGTTTCCAACTATTTGTAAAATTTGTGAAAATTGCTATTTTAACCAAGGGACTAGAATGACTGAGAGAGCCTCCTGTCAACAGCGTCATATCTGCGTTACCCCCAGTTTCCAGTAACTTGAAAAAGAGACAATAACCTGTTGAATAAATTCATGATTGAGATTTTTTTTAAATTTTGCAAACAAAAACTATTCCCGTCGCTTCATAAAATGATTGTAGAACCACTGTAGTGAGATGAACTTTTTAACAATGTCTTTAGTGCCTTTTATGGGTCTTGAGAGAGGAAATGACATTGTGGCCAATGGAGGTCTTTTTTGAGCCATTGGATTTTAACAGAAATATCTTATTTGTGTTCCGAAGATGAACAAATCTTACGGGCGTCGAACGACATGATGGTAAGAAATGAATGACATAATTTTAATTTTTTGGGTGAACTAACCCTTTAAGTGTGCAGGTGAGGTAATGTGGTAGATGACTTTTAAAGTGAACTAGTGTTTGCGCTTGTTTCCTTTAACGAACAAGCATGTGGTTTTGCTCCCTTGCATTGGTGTTTTGGAAGAGCTGCATGCGTTATGCTTGGCTTCTGCAAGTTAATGATCATTCCTGTGCCGATGGCCTGTTGATTTGACAGCAATTTTGGATTCTCTTAGGGTGCTTTCACACTAGCACTTTTGGTGCGCACCCGAGTTCGTTTTGACGTCAGATTTCGGTTTGTTTGGATGATGTGAGCCGCGGTGGTCTGGGGTTCGGTTCATGTGAACTCCGGTATGGTTCGCTGCTGATGTGAATGCAATCGTACTAAATTGTGGAAGTGAACCGCTATTAATAACATGATTTGATAAAAAATGTGTGTTTTGTGTGTGTTTCCCTTATTTTCCTGATAAGCGTGATTGACATACTGCAAGCAGAGAGCTGTACTGCCCTACAAAGGCAAAAGACCTTAACTCACTGGAGTGTGGAACTGAGAAAAATGACTTTAAAGATTTTTTGTTGTCCAGCCAAATTAGTTATAGGTAGTACACCAGAAATCTGGCATTTAGATGTTTTAGTAATGACAATTATCTACATACACTTTTTTTTTACTCAAACTTGACTTTTGACCCCTATTTTGAAGTTACGGCACTCTGCCTTTGTATTGTCTGCAAAAAATGTGGAGTCATGCCAAGGCAAAAGGCATTAACTTCCATATTATCAATATTTGGTTGCTGATCACCATTTGCAAAATCAATATAGTAACACCTTTATAAAATCTAATGATCATGGCATTTATTTTGGATGATTTACAATTAATTATAGCCTTATCTTATTATTATTAAGGACACAATACCTCTAGTAAAGAGAATCTTCATTGGTGTGCAGCAAAACTTACAGGTTTGATAGGTGACACTGAATTATATGAACAAGATAAGATTATTTCCAATGAGTAAACATTTGCATATATAATGCAAAGATATAAACAATAGAACAAATAAAATATCATGTAAAAATGCATGGGATTGGAATAAGATAAATAGCAAACAGTGCCGCTGGTTAATCAAGGGTTAAGTTTGGCTATCACACTCTAATGACAGCGCTGACTGGATCGGATTGCCCATTCATACGCTAAACAGAGTAATTATTTATTGCAATATGTTTTTAATGTTTTTATCTAGTAAAAAAAGATACAATAGGCTACATAGCTTATACTTTTACATCTTTGAATGAAAACCGCCTATAGCCTAAAAGGACAACATTTAGATTGATGTGAACGACAAAGTAGGAATAATTCTCAGAATGCTTGTGGATTAAACATCTCCGATGACGTTCATTGCCATGGATTTTATCGGGTTTACAAGAAAAGGTAGGATATATGGATATAATTGCGAACTGTTACTAGCCTACTGATTGTATGCGTGATCGCACGCTGTCACTGCATTCGAGTAGCCTACACACACTCGTGCAGTGGGCAGCCCCAGACTGCCTGACAGCGCTCTGAGAGAATATTCTGCATTATGAAAACATGTATGACAGTACACAGGCTACACCGTAACTTAAACGCGGCAAACTTTAATAGACAGTAAAACAAAGGCGGGACACCATAACTGCATGTCGGTACCGTAACTTAATTTAGACCATGATTTAGACGCATGGCCAAAGGCAGAGTACCGTAACTCAGTTTGAGTGTTCTAAAACCAAGGCAAAGAGCGGTAACTGCTGTTACGGTGTTCTGCCTTGGTTTCTCCTGGGCTTTTGGAAGTTACTGTTCAGACAATCCATAATTTTCTCAAAAAAACAACAGAATTGACTAACGATATTTATCCATATGACAAAGGAGGTCTTGAAAGTCCCAAAAATGTCAATAACTCATTTTCGACCAAAAACGAAGTTACGGCCTTTTGCCTTTGCACGGCAGCGTAGATCTCACTTCTGCTCGTCTTCAGCGTTCTTTAGAGCATTTGCGGCAGATAGACGTAAGTGTCATTACATACTGAAGCTTTGGTAACAAAACCAACGGTTCAAATACAAAAATATAAAAGTGACGCGAGCAACACTATGCATTTTGCCCCCTTCACGCTCGCTGTCGTTACTAAGCAACCGGGTAAACAGCTGCTGCTTTGCTGGGCACAACCAAATGATCCGATGGTTCGGAACCAAATAATATAATAGGAACACAGTCCAGCAGAGGCAGGGGGAGGGGCGAGCAATCAGACTTGGGTTCGGTCCAGGCAATGGATCCAAGTGTGAAAGCACCCTTAGAGAGCAGACAGTGTCGCAATTCACTTCTTCCTTCTAGCGAGGTTGTTGAGACTTACAGCTCAGTTTGCAATTGTTTTGTCTGTCTGGCCTGTATTAATTCACAAAGAGGCATTACAGCTTCTTAACCTGAATAGTATCTCAATAGTTCTTTGGTGGAGGAGGTTAGTATTTATTTTTTATTTTTTTGAAAAAGTGCCAACATTTTGTACTCTGGCTTCTAGTACATTTATTTGAACCTCCTGTGCAGGAAATCTTTGGGATCCCCAACACTATAAAAGTGGGGTTGGCATAGTCACTTAAGCCCTCTGGGTTATACAACAAAAGGAAAGTAGCCTAGGCCTGGTTTACACCTGGTATTGAGATTTTTGGTTGATCAGATTATCGTGTTAATTACCACCATGGGTCAAAGCAATTTCAACTTCTTGCTTTAATTAATCAGTAGCTAATGATTTAAAAAGGTATCATTATGTTATGACTTTACTTGTTGGGGCACATGACTATTTGCACATTTGTATTTGCACATGACCCTGCTCCAACACACATACCTGTAGGTTTCAAATGATTAGCTGGATCCGGTATGTTTAATTAGAGTAGAAGCTAAACTCTGCAGGACTGTGGCCTTCCAGGAATTGAGTTGTGCACCCCTGCTGTATTTTACATTGGGCTTTGTCCTACTGTCTGCGTCTTCTGTTTTCAATTGACAAAATAATTTGTTAATAGGTGAATTCTTGGTGAAGAACTACACTAATAATCCTGTAAAGAGAATATTTTTTTATTATGAACATTAAATCGCAGACCTCACATACCCATGTGAGGAATCATTGCAATTTTTTTACTAGATTACATAATTAGCAATTAATGTTTTTAGTAGTTTATTCACATAGAGATTTTTTTTCTTACTTCAAATTAAACCATTCAATGTTTCAAAATCAGATTATGCAAAAAGTCACCCCACCCACCACAAAATCACATGTCATAAAAAAAAAAAAAAAAAAAAAAAATATATATATATATATATATATATATATATATATATATATATATATATATATATATATATATATATATATATATATATATATATATATATATATATATATATATATATATATATATATATATATATATATATATTCTTATTCTATAGTCCAGGCCTGGTTGTACCTTGGGTCTAAATTAGTATAGATTATCAAAACATGTTCATACACAATTGTTTTCTGCGTGCTTCAAAGACCAGAGGGAAAGGAATCTCAATCCCTTTTGTCTCAGGTAAAAGGGTCTCGGAGGGTCCGTAGCTTTTATTGAGAGCCTCTTTTTGATGTTCTCTGGAGTAAGCACACTTAAAAGTCAAGGGGAGTGTAACATTTACCCCTGAGGGTGCCCATGTCCATGCCCTGTTGTCCCAACAGTAAACAAATAAAGAACCTCAACTACTTGAAGCTGCAGTCTTTTTATGATTAAAAATAATCCAAAATCAATTTGAGCAAGTACATAACCAGGCAGTGTTCAAAACTATCTCCTTAAAGGGTTACTTCAGTGATTTAGCATTGAACTTTGTATTTAAACTGGGTCATTATTGTAGTAGAAATGTGAAATATTTTTTTTTTATTTGGTGCCTTCTAGACTGAGAAAAGACAGAAATACTGTACACCACAATACTGTCGCCGCGATCACGGAGAGGCGCGCGGTGAGAAGACGAAAAATCTCCCGCAGCCGCCTCGTTCCCAACAATAACACACCTGCTAACTTCGCGATGAACACTTCAACCCTGAGACACGTTGTTCCCACCACTGACAATGGGCAAAGGACCATCTACATTAGGCAAATGATCCACCATTTGTGCTTAGTGTAACGTTAGGTTTAGTTTTACTTTCAGAATCACCGTCATCTCATATTTCCCTTCAGAATCAGACCCGACACGTCATTGCGGGTAAGCTTTATTGATGCCATTAGAAAATAATAGTAATAATAATCTAATGCAAAAACTCGCTGACGTTGACAATGCTCTGATAAAACAGCTCACTCGCACATCAGCTCCGCTTTTGTTTACACTGATTCAATGCGCTCTTGCTCGTATATTTTATATAGAATTATGATGTTTGTATGAGTCAGGGATGAAGTACTAGTGGGAGGGAGGTTTAATGAAATTTGACACCCTTTTTGACAAAATCGGCCGTTTTATTCAGTGACGCATCTTGTTGAGTAAACTCGACCGTGGCGCCTAGAGGGTTAATTTAGCCTGATTTAAAATGGTAAGCTTGTAATAACGTGTTATAATTTGAGTGGCACTGGTAGCATTCAGTGGGAAATTCGAGCATGGCACTGATTGACTTTGGGTCATTACATCATGTTTGTATATGAGTCCGGCTAATAGTAGTATCACGTGAGGATGATGCAGGTGGTGGATCATTTATAGCCTTTTCTCACAGCAGCTGGAATAATTAACGTATCATTCTGATGGCAGATTCTAATCCAGAAAGGACCAAACGACAATCAGACATTGTACAGAAATTTAAATCTACAGGTAATGCTAATACACACCAACACTATAACACTAACACTATAACAATAATAATAATTTGCAGTTTGTCGTGATGTGAGCTAAGCGATCGTTAGGTTTAATCATCGTTGGTAGGGCGATTTTATTGTAATTTATTTTCTCAGTTGTTTAGAACAAAAGTGGTAGATATTTTACTTATTCAGATAAAATTTTCTGATGAAAAAAAATCTTATTTTGGTTATACTTCTAAGGCATAGAATCTGTGATTCCGAAGTACAGTATCCACACCGGTGTAGAGAGTGAATAACAGCCGCGCTGAAGGAGCCGTGCCGATGCACAACCCATGTAAAGACAATAATTCCGCAAATAACTGCAATTTCAGGTTTTAAACAGAGATGGCGACAACAAGGCTAAACTTGCAGACTGCAGCTTTAAACTAGGTACTCAACGGAAATATCAGTAACATGAGGATTTTTCTTAAAGGTCCCGTTCTTCATGGGTTTTTTCGAAGCTTTTATTATGTTTACAGTGTGCAATATAACATGAGTTCATGTATCGCGTGTAAAAAAACAGTATTTTTCACACAATTGTTTTATCTGTATACCTCTGTTTCCTCTGTCCTAAAAACGGCCTGATGATTTCCTTGTTCTATGAAGTCCCTCCTTCAGAAACACGTAACGAGTTCTGATTAGGCCAGCGCTTCCCGCGCTGTGATTGGACAGCAGCTTAGTGCACGTTGCCCGGAAATGTCCCGCCTCTTATCATAACGGGGATATAAGCGCGCTCAGTGTTATTGCAAAAATGTCTATATTGCCTTATCAATTTGAGTCGGAATCAGACCCGGAGAATATCGAAGAGGATCGATTACAACCTGCTCAGGAAAGACTTTTGCTGGATGTTTCAGAATGGTAAGCTGTCTATTCAGTAGTTTAAACTGATCATTACAAACACCAACAATCGATGGTGTCTGAATGAATTACTGCACTTTTATATGGTAAGTTTTTCGGATGAGTTTCAATTACCATCTAACGTTAGTTAACAAAGCTAAACAGCGTTGCACTTTGTGTAATGAGTTACATAAACTGTTAAACGGACCAACTTAAATAATAAAATACACTTACCGGTTGTGGTAACGTTACATAAACAACGCCTTCTCCAGACAAAGAGGGAACTGCGTCATCTTTTATGAATAATCTTTCTGCGAATCCGGCATTAAACTGATTGATATTGAGGAAGCAGTCCTCAGCAAAATGTACTGCACATAGTTTTAAATTGTGATTATAATTTTCCAGAACCGAGTTAACCATAAACTGTAGCCATTGATCTCTACGTACATCGTCCGTGGGAAGGCCAAACAAAGGTGATTTGACTCCGGGATGAAAATAACAGCGTTTCAATGGCATGGCGACAAACACACTCTACAAAAACAACGCTTTCTATTCTCAATCTGTGAGAGCAAAAGGACAACGCCCCCGAATTTGCGTGTTCTTGTGGGCGGAGGGTTCGTCAACAGACGGTTTTAGTTGCGTCATTAAAGCAGGAAGTGCAGGGGTGTAGTCCAAACCGGTCGTTCGCTGTAGGCTTTGAAAGGGAACTTCTGTTAAATAAAATATCTCGCTTGGCATTGAACTTTGAGCTTTATAATTTTACAGGTATTATTTATGCTCTAACAGCAACATTACACACTAACTAAAGTTTGAAAGATGGGATCGCAAAGAATGGGACCTTTAAAGGTTATATAATGCTTTTGCAGTTTTTTTTTTTTTTTGTGACACAAGATAATGTTAACACTGCAGCTTCATTAGTCCTGATCTCTGCAAACACTTGTTCTGCTGGTAGCAGGTAAGAGAATATAGAGCTATAGCATCCATTCACCATGTAATCCAAATACAAATAATGCATGTATTTTATACCCACACAGTAGTGAAACATATTATAACAATATTTTAGCTATAGAAGAGCCCGAGCTTCAGCTTCCACAATATCTTGTATGCGTATTATGTGTTCAGCCGTGTAGTTTTTCTTTACAAAGTGACATCGCCAGCTACTTGCCTGGCCTGCATAATACGGGTTCTTTAGTCGTTTTACAGATCCATGTGAATGGGGATTGTTTGACAATGCTCAAACATTTCCATTTTTAGTACATTTTTGTTGTGTAAACCTAGCCTAAATGTCCTGCACGTCTTTAATTTAGAGCAACTATTACTCTAACTTTAACATCCAAACATGTACCGACACATTCAACCACAATAACTGAGAAAAGTCAGCTCTGTGAAAGAAGTGAAAGTGACAGCAAACAAAAACAACAGCGTAAAATAAAATCAGCAAACAGTTACACAATCATTATTACAGCATAATTTATTCATGCAGCAGTGCACTGCTGGGAACCCCAGTACCGCATCTATTAGCACGGTTTGTGGATATCACCGTGTTTTTATCCACACATTCCACACCTTGCTCAAAAAACTCACACTTGAAAGGAAGAAAATAATGAAAAAGCATACTTAATGACTATTTGAGTCTTTGGTGTGCTTGCTTTTTCATGTTTGCATGGCATAAACAGAGTCTGTCAAGGCATAAGGCTTGTCAAACTATCTTATAAATAAAATAGAGAAGTTAGCAAAAACTGTCAACATACTGATAAGACGCAGCTTGGATGTACTGGAAGTCACTTTGAGAAAAAGCTTCTGGAATATGTGTCAATTTAAACGTAATATAACCTGATGTTGGAATAGTGGAAATATACATCTGCGAAGCATTTCTGCAAAGTCTCTTGCACCTTCCATTTGTATTGGTCACAGTGAAGTATGCAATTTCTAAGAAGTTTAAAAAGTGCAGTGAACCTAACAGAGGTTGTGTGGCACAGACATTGATTTTACTCAAAACATAGTAACAATGTTCAGCATTTTACATTTTAAGGGCCCTATCTTGCACCCAGCACAATTGACTTTGTACGCTGACGCATGTGTCATTCCTATTTTGCACCCTCACAAAGCGCGCTTTTCCCTCCACAGAAGCACGTCGCTAAACTAGTGAATGAACTTGTGCTTTCTGGGCGGTTTAGCGCAAAAAAGGAGGGGTGTTCCGGCGCAAACAATCCCTGGTGCTATTTTGCTGTTCCATTAAACAATTGTGCCACTGACCAGAAAAAACCTAGTCTAAAGTCAGTGGTGCATTGCGCATTGTTCATTATGCTATTTTAAGGGCGCATGCTTGACCATAATGTATAGCGTGCACAATGCGCATACACTTTGCTCATGTAATCTACACAGATGCAATAGTTATTTTTGCAAATCATAAATTGTTACACTAAAAAAAATATTAACACATGAGATGACCAAAATCATTGTGGTGTGCCACGAAGATGTGAAAAAAAAGGCATAAATCTAGCTTACAAATTATTCAGGCTAATTGAAGTAATTAAGGATCAGACCTGTTTGCCCAATAGTGGCAAGACATATATGTATATAAGGACATCTGACAAATTGGTTTGTCCGTCAAGAACCAGGAAAAAAAAATCGACTGAAAAACTGAAAAAAAAACTGTTTAACCGACACTATTTTGGGTGGGTTTCTCCCATCCCCATACAACACAACTTCTCTGTCTTTCACTGTTCTTACAAGAACATCAGTCTCCTCGGCTGTGAACTGCTCCTGGCGTGCGCCTGGTAAATACGTCATAATAATAGCAATCCATAATGGAACTTGCGCACCTGCTTTTAAAGGGAATGTTGGATGACGCTCTGATTGGTTTATTCACGTTACGCCCAAACCACACCTATGAATAATGAAGCTACTTCAGACCAACCTATTTTAGATTTGCGCCGGGCGCAAGAGCCATCCCGCCGGGAAAATAGCAACAGCGCCGAGACCCGCCCACAAAGTTACTTGCGCTCCGCGCTTTGACACTTGCGTTTCAGATCGCTAAAATAGGGCCCTAAGTATGATTGCTTTTGTTGTACTTTCCATTTAAAAAAAAAAAAAAAAAAAAAAAAATTGTGTGTATAATACACTTTCAGTGGGTCTATGACTTCTTTTATTTCAGGATTTACTTCTTGTCTCTGCATCCAAAACATTACACGCATAAAACAAGTGTTATTTTGCTGTGATGAATGACTTGGCAAATGCACATCAATAAGCCTCATAATTTATTTATTGTAGAGAAAGGTCACCATGACAGTTGTTAGCGCATTCTCAAGTGAAATGCTTTAAATAATGTCAATGGGTGTGATTTTCATCATGGCTGTATAGAACTGAGTGCGTTTCATTCTGTGATTCATTGATTTACAGTGCCACAGTTGTTCTTTTAATGTTAACATCAAAGCGATTATTTTACTGAACCAGTTCATTTGGGAGATATTTCTTGTGTTTAGTCCATGCATGTTTGCTCACTGCTTACTTTTGGATTCAATTGGTCCGTTTAGATGCACTAATTCAGAAAAAAAGCACAGCATATTTGTGTGGAGCGTTGTATGAGATCTGCCGGCACCTTGATTTAATTCAGACCACTTTTGGAAATTACAACATCTTGACAAAATCTGTTAGCTGCGAATACTGACTGGCCAGGTTATGATATCTCACGTGTGTCCTTTGATTCTGTGATTTCATAATGTGATGGACGCATAAAGCAGTTATATCTGCACACATGAAATTGTTAATACACTGCATGAGACTAATGAGACATTTAATCACATCAGACTAACAGTATATTTTGGAAAATAAATTGTGGGAAAAGCCACTCTGTAACCTGCGGAGTTGTTGTTATAGTAGCATGCCCTTTGGTATTGCCCTGATTTTGAATATTTAGTCACCCATGCTAAACTCCTGCTGCTAAGCTAATTAGCAATGATACATGGCTTCCCCGCAAGGACTGCTTTCATGATATCAGAGTCTGGTGAGCTGTATTTACTAGGATCCCTGCTATTCAGTGCAGCACGTGACTTAGTAACTTAGTTTTGGGCTGGAGGCGGAGACTGAAGAATAAATAATAAATCATTTTTATCGCAATCACACAGGACTTGTTCTAATTATGAAAGAATTTGCAGCTTATTTCAAAACTGCAATGCTGTTTGCCTTATATTTGCAGTAGGGATGTCACGGTACCAAAATTACCGATACCATACAAATGTAACAGCTATCTGTATCAATTTCGTTGCCAGCTAAATGTTTTCTTTTTATTTAATTTAAAAAGAATTTTATTTAAAAAAGAATAATTAAATTCAATGAGTTGAATATTTATGATGATAATCATTATACGTGCATACTACAGGAGCATTTAAGTTCTACATGCTGTAGAACATCTATTTTTTATAAAAAAAGATCAAGTGAACAACAAGCTAGGCATAATTATTATTATTAGTAGATACATACACTCTCAGAAAAAAAGGTAAATTTCTGTCACTGGGGCGGTTCCCTAAGGTACAAAAGTGATCTTTGTACCTTACTAACCCCTAAATGGTACACATTAGTACCTTAAAAGGTATATGTCAGTACTTTAAGAGTGTGAATTAGTACCTTAAAGGTCCATATTAGTACCTTTTCGGTTTTGTACCTTAGGGTACCGCCCCAGTGACAGAAATGTACCTTTTTTTCTGACAGTGTATTAATATCATTACATAGAGATGTAGCTAGATCTACTGAACAACAGGAGCCTTTTATATTTCTGTCAATTTCTTTATAACCAAACTTTTATTTTGACGGGTTGCCGTAAAGAGCTTTGAGCGTCTGTGTTTATGATATGACAATATCCTGTTTTCTCAAATGAAATGGTAAATTCTCATGAAGTGACGGTTTATGCGTTCGCATCCTCATTATAAAGTGAAACGGCAAGGGCTAAAAACACAGAGAGTGTCAAGCGTGCGTGTGCGTGTGTGTGCGTGAGCTGCAAATAAAACCACGCATCTGCACCGTCTTTCACACAGAGACGCAAAACATATGCCGGAGTAATATTCAAATAGTATTTTGCAGTTTAATATTTACAGACACTAGTGAACTAGCGACTAAACTAGCGACTGAACGCAGCTGCGGGTACCGAATGTGAATGTTAATTCCGTTAATGAAGACAATGAGAAAAAATATTGGTCAACGCCCACTTTTTCTGTGACTAAAACGAGACATTGACAAGCTAAGCAAATATCTGATGATAAAAACTATGAGGAAATGTATGCCGTTTCTTTGTTAACGAGACGAGACAGGGCTAGAATGATATTTGAGGAATATCAGACATTAAAAAAACATTATCTCCTTCTATGCTGTATTTCAAAAAATGTGCGTCCGTAGCTGACGTCACGGGTACGGGTAGTCTAGGTTACCAAAACTCGAACTATTTTTGGTTCATGAGAACACATCTGGTGTGATATAGACCAGTTTTTTTTTCAAACTGGGGTCGTCCAGAAGGTTCTAAGGGGTTCTAAGAAAATTTCAGAGAATTAAAAGACAAAACAAGTTCGGAGTCTGCCGAACAATGTAATGGTTACATTTCTAATTGTTTATCTCCTTGTTTGCCATATACATACTTTCAAGATTTGTATATTTTTGCTTCATATCTTTCTTGTGAGTTTTTCTCACTATAGTCCCATTTATCTTGCTCACTAGGGTTCTTAACACGATACGTAAGCTGCTTGCATAGACTTACAAGTTGCTTAAACAAGTACATTTTCATTGAAAATGTTTTTCTTCAGGTTAATATATACAACATTAAGTATAGCCAATTTAAGTTTGGAAACAATATGATGTATTTGTAATGTCACACCTACTAGTTTTCTAATAGTTTAAGTTTTTTTTTTATACATACAAATATATAGATGTATTTCTATATAAACCATTCACCATGTAAGGGGAACCCCCTTCCTTTATATATAAAGGAAGGGGGTTCCCCATAAAGGTTCCTCATATTTGGGGTTCCATGGCATCGTGAAGTTTGAAAACTCGATATAGACTAGTGTCTGTGAATAGTAAACAGCAAAAATACGATTCCTGCGTGTCTCTGTGTGAATGAATGGCGCAAACCGCAGTTTATTTAGACAGAGAGAGAATTGCGTGTGGTGGTCGCTTGTTTCCATCTCATATGAGGACATCAGCATTTTATTGTTTCATTTGAGAAAAACTACCATCATATCATAATAAACAAAGAAACTCAAAGGTATTCACGACAACACGTCAAAATAAGTCTGGTTTGTCTTGACAAATATATTACTGTCACAGTAGAATTTAGATTAGTCTCAGTGTAATAATATTAATACTAACACTAATGTAATAATAATAAATTATTATAACTTTATTTTAAAAGTAATATATCACAGGTTTTCTTCCAATTTTTAATTTTAATTTTTTAATTTTAACAGTATAAAGCTCAGAAAGCTTTGTGCACATGGGCTCTCTGCCTTTCAGCTTCTAAAACCGCTGGCCCAAGAGCTTCTCGCTGGGCATTTGCTTAGAGAGTTTTTAGTAGGCTATCTCAGGTTACCTGAGTCAGGACTGTCGGAATCCGTGTTTATTGCACTTTTATTTGAAGTTTATAGAAGTTTCAAGTAAATGCTGTTTTTCCACAACAGCCAAAAGCAAAAACAAAGTTTGTTTTACTTGGTACTTGATACTTGAACTATAATACCATTTTTATCTATCCTTCATGTATCATACCTTAGAAATTAGCGGACAGTGCAGCATATAGGCTATCTAACTAAGGAAAAAGAATATACTGTAGATAGCATTGCTCAAGTACTACTACAAAGAGTGTAATGTTAATACAGTCTTGTTACCTAGATTTAAATTTCTCATAAGCTTAATTGAATTGGTCTCAATAGAGAAAAATTACCATGACTATTTTTGTCGAAAGACTATATAAAAAGTTACCTAAATGAATGTTGGTTCATTCGAAGATGAAGACTAAGACTAAATCAAAAATGGCTGCCAAAATTAACACTGTACGTGTTACGTGTGGCATCCCTATTTTGCAGGTAAACCTGGCCAATTATTATAATTTCAGGTAATAAGAGTAAGTGAAAGTATACATAAAATTACCTAACCTGTAAACTATAATGTCATATAGGTTAGGGCTGAACGATATATCCTTATCGTATCTATATCTAGATATGAACTTTCAAGATATTACTATCGAAAAAAGCATTGGATTTACAACCTCATTTCCAGATTAAAATTTTCCCTAAATAAAGAGAGTGACTGGAATAACAAATACAAAATGTTGGCTATACAATACTTTTGTTATTTGTCTTATCATGATACTTTCAATACCGTAAAAAATGTCACAGAGAAAAATACGGCAAATCAAATACGACGCCACTCAAAATGATAGGCTTTGTTTCAAAATGATAAGTTTCAGCTTACTAGCTATAGCTACAACAAAAGGAAATATTTTTTTTCACATCCATGTCGCTGACTGATGATACTCTCATTACCAAACGTCTCTCCAGAATCCGATCACAAAGGCTGAATGTTCTCCCTGAAGGCACTCTCGTGGACGGGATGCAAAGAAAATGTATATTGACAGGTTCAGGGCAGGGAACTGGGAACTGTGTGAACCTGGCACTGCAGAAAGTTTTATTTACTTTTGTTCAAGTTTTGTTGAAGGATGTCTGGAGCGGGAATTCTTACAGTAACCCTAGCAGAATTACACAAATACAGCATATTTTGTCCCTTTGTGCTTCGTACCCGACTCAAATCAAACAGAACTCATTCTCTTTTACAGGTGCTTGTGAAGGCATCAATAGGTACATGTAGGCTACTTTTAAAGGTGCACTATGTAGGAATTTAACCAAGCAATTGGGAAGTCTGAGGGAGTCGTCTGTCATTTGCGTCATATCTGCGTTACCCTCAGTTTCCGCGAACGCACAGAGTAACATCATAACATCATTTTAAACACACTTAAATGTATCTAATATGATAAACAGAGCTGCGTTACCTCATACTCATGACCGGAAAAGCGTAAATGGCGCCGGTGACTGTGTCCCGTCATAATGAAAGTCCTGCTGCTCGCGAGCCGTGTGTTGTGTAACAAATGCTCCAGCGGCCTCGCTCAGCTCCCTCAACATTCGGCCCTACTCTGCTTCATACTACAGTAACATTAAAGCTGCACTGTGTGATATTTTCCCCCATCTAGCGGTGTAAAGGTATATGACCATCCAGTGAATAATAGTTTCTGTTCCTCTCAATTTAGTCCAAGATTAACATGGCAATCCCCCTCTTCACATTCGACACGTTGCCATCAAGTGTTAAAATGCGAAAGGCGAAGCTTGAATTTATGGGTATGTCCCTCTTTGGCTAATGTACTTTCAAGATGGAGGAGCAACATGGCGACCAGCATTCGAACCCCTCACCCGTATGTATTTTCAATGGCATATTATAAACTTACGAGAATACTTTATTACTTGAAAGAAGTAAATATACATTAATGAGCACATATATTTTTGAGAGAACTACGTGTTTTTAGCTAAGAATAAACTAAAAAAGTTACACAGTGTAGCTTTAATAATCGCATCCACGAACATGATTTAGTCCTATCCCGATTCTTTTCCACTGGCTGTGAGTTGAGGACCGCATGTCCCTAGATTCTGAGCTCAAACTTGGCGTCATCCAACTACGCCTTTGTTTGAATAGGCGCCCTCTAGCACATGAAAAAAATGACAGTGCAGCTTTAATAAAAGGGCAAACATATTAGGAAAGCTTTAGATATGTTGCTATGCATCATGAGTCTAAGCACACTAAGCAGTTAACACTCTAGATCGAACACGAAACCCATCCAACATATCTGCACCAGATGCATTTTTGATATAACACACACTGCTGACATAAGTCAGCACTTGTCACCTCTATATGACTATACCTGCTTTCTATCTCTATCTATATATAAGGTAAATATTCAGATTCCAGATAAAATTACAATTATGTATATTTTACCTAAACACACATATGAGATGGTAATGCCTTGCAATCTTCAGATTGTTCACTTTTAAGTGAAAACCAAGCGGTTTTACATACAAATAGTGTGTTGGTCACCACAGGCTGTCTGCAATTCATGGAACGTGATTTTTCCTATCTTTACCCTTCAAGTTTACATTTGGAAAAAGTGCAAGAATGAGATTGAGCTGAAAGGTAATAATACAGGATTGGGTGAATTTGCATTCATTCGTGCATTCAAAAGACCAAATCCTGGAGGGACTGGTAAATCTGTTTGACTGACTGTTGTGGATTAAATTCTGAAATTGTGATGGCGTACGGTTAAGAGAGGGAATTCTTATGATCGTTGTGGAAGGCAAAAAGATGGCAGAACATTCAGCTGTGGTTCTGGCATCCAAAGAGATGGAGAGGGAGCACAAAAGAAGAGGGAACTGAGGGAGGGGATGCCTGAGGGGATTTCTGTGTGAGATGTAGGCAGTTCTTCTTTCATGTCGCCAGTGCTGCACAGTGTATTTAAGACATGACTAGGGCATAGTTCCCCAAATTGTACAGTTTGCTGTTATACATATATTTTGTATAACAGTGTCAGCTGAGAGAGCATTCATTTTTCTTTCATCTTATGGGTTGCACTGCCCAGCCAAAAAATGTCGCTGTTTGGATTTCAATAGGCAAATGCTTTAAAAGAGTCTATGATTGCATCATTATTGGAGTGAGTATTATGCTTCTAACATGTTATATGTTTGTAAACTGTTCTTCTAACCCTAACTGATGACGTGTAGCTTTTCATTTTTTAAACATCCATGTAGGAAGACACAAGGTCATATTTCCAGGATGACATAGTTAAGATTAATTAGGCTCAAATTAGTCCAGACCTCAATGACCCATAACATCAGCAGTTAGTATGAATATGTTAGCCTTACTAATACACTCTAAAAATGGCTGGGTTAAAAACAACCCAATTGGCAACTCAGCGCTGGGTAAATATTGGACAGAACACATGCTGGGTTAAATTAACCTAGTGGCATTTTAACCCAACAGGCTGGGCTGTTGAGAAAACCCAAAATGTAGTAAATTTTAACCATTAATGGATTTGCTCCTCAGGGTTATTCTTGCTGGGTTGTTCTTATAATTTATCCTGTGCATTAACCTACTGTAAACCTAGACAATCATGAAAGAACAAATAAAGAATACATGTTTAGACAATAATAAACTAAACATGACTATTTAAATAATAGTTTAGACTGTTAAAATAATAACTTTTAATGCTTGCCAAATGGTACAACACACAATTGGCAACAGTTGACAACTACAAACCTAATATATTCTGTCAATTTCTTCACGTTAAATCAAATTTATTATTCTGATGGGTTGCCGTGACCTTTAAGTGTCTGTGTACATTTGACAGTATTCTCAAATGAAGCGGTAAATTCTCACGAAGTGACGGTTTATGCATTCATGTCCTCAAATAGTGACAAGGCAGAGGCTTGCACGCGCACCCCCGTCATTCACTCAGAGATGCAGGACGTGGAAGAGTAATATTTAAATAGTATTTAATATTCACAGACACTCGTATATATTCGTCTACAGTTTGAAGCCCTGCTCTTAGATAAACACTGACGTGACACGACTGAACGCAGCTGCGGAATAAACAAAAGTCGATAGGATACTACAGAAATGCTGGCAGGCATCACATGATCATCATCACATTTTTTAAATTTCAGTATGTACTTGGTACCGAAGTACCGGTACTTGTGACATCCTTACATAAATTCCGTGTAAATAATCCCAAACTGTATTGATCTATCGTCTCACATACCTAAACTACCATGACTCTGTGAGTCAGATACAAGAAATATCCGTTTTTGCGTGTGTTTCAGATGAAACATGCATGAGAACGTCATGAAAGCTTGAAGCGTCTCATGCACGCGCTGGTTCAAGCTTTCATGATGTTCTCATGCACGTTTCATCTCTTGTATTTTATTCTCGTTTGTTTCTAATTGCTATTATCATATATTATGTTATTATTTGTATACTGTTGTGAGCATAAAAAAAAAAAAAAAAAATGACAGCATCAGACATCCACATGATCAGAGTTTTTCAGCGCACGTCACGCTTGACGCTTCAAGTTACGTTAAGCGTGAAATAAACCCTCGCATGCACACGCAGATAACTGCTGGTCGGATGCGATATATTGTTATTTTTCTTACAAACACTTATCCATTGGGATCGTATGGATTACTGTAGTTATTGCTGTATGTGCTGTTTGATGCCTTAACTCTTAGAAACCCAAATGAGTTTTAATTTGCAGAGATTATTTATTTTTCTGTGTTCATCTGAGGAAATACAGTTGTATACATCTCGGATGGCATGAGGGTAAAAGACGAGTAAACGGTGAGGATATTTCTGCGCGCACTGTATTTTCAGTGTAACAGTTGCAGAATACTAGCTAGAGACATGTGGGATCCTTCTTAAGATTCATCTCTGGCAAGGAAGAAAAAGAAGAGGAACAAGAGGAGGATGAAGCCAAGCAAGAGAAATGAATGTGTTCTAAATCTGTTAAAAAAAAAGGTTTTATTTTTTATTTTTCATTTTTTAAATAAAGGTTTCTGAGTGATATGTATATGTACAGATTTTATTTGTGTTTTTATTGTACCTACCCTGTAACTACATGAAACAAGAGGGGAACAAGAGCCACTTTAAATTACCATCCGCACATCCATACTTACCCCGTAACTACACGGATAATTACCCCTTAATTAAAAAATACTTACAGTATTAATAATAATTTGTAAATTTTCCTGATAGTTACCCCATTATTCCCCCAATATTACATATTTATAGTTACACTATATTTACTGAAATTTAGGCTGTAAATTCACTTTAATTATGCAGTACTTTCCGGGCCATAATCTAAAGCGTTACCGTGCTTTCACACCTGCCTCATTTAGTTCGGTTGAATCGTACTAGAGTTTGTTTCCCTCTTTGGTGCGGTTTGTTTGGTCAGGTCTGAAAGCAGCAATCGCTCTCGGGTGTGCACCAAAAGCTGACCAAACAAGTGTACCGAAACCTCCTTGAAGAGCTGGTCTCGGTATGCTTTCAAACGAACTCTGGAGCGGTTAGTTGGTGGTGAGAACGTGATCCGACCTCGAACAGAACCAACTGCAAAAGTACTGATAATTTTTGGACTAAATCAGCTGCCATAATCAACTGCGCTGACATTTTACCTGATAGATCGTTGGCAATAATTTTGGAAGATGAGCATGTCAAAGTTAAGAATAATTAATGCACGCCTCCGCTTTAAGTGACGAGTGATGAGCGCTCGCGTTTGCAGTGCATTAACGTTGTTTTCAAGTCGCATCCGCACTTCATTATAGAAATGTATTGTTTGCATACTGTGGTAAATACACACAGTGTAGTAGATTATGGCCAGGGACAAAACCAGCCCGCACAGTCGTCTCTCCATAGGTGTGTAGTTTGCTGGCTTTTCCTCTTCTGTTGGAATTTTTTTTTTTTTTAATTTATTAAAACACGTAAATTCTGACCAATTGAAAAGCAGTACACCATGGCCAATGAGTGATGGGGATTTTGTCATGTGCCTGCGTTCTGGTTCGTTTCAACTGGTTCAGACCAAAGCAATCAGTGTGGTGTGAAAAGGAACCAAAAAAAGCTGAAAAATGCACCAATGTATAATTGTTTGCCCTTTGGTCGGACCAAATGAACCGAACTAGAGATGTGAAAAACCCCTTAGCCAATACAGTCATGGATGCTGGATTAAAACGGATACATTTATTTACACAATCTTTTTAAATATCTCATGCTGTATTTCTCTTTTCTCTGTTCATCGATTAAACATAGATTAGCAAAATCAAAATGTCGTAAGGCTTGGAATATGTTAAGCATCTTAATAGGTATTAGGAAATGTTATTAATCCCATCGACATGTTTGGTCAATTTATTAGCCTAATTAAAATGAATATTCTTGTGTCTTTATCATTTCATTATCAATCCCTATTAAGAAAAGTCTGCATGTTAGGGCAACGATGTTGTCTTAAAGACTGCCTGACAAAATGGCTAAGAATACCATCGGTCTCTGTAGGAGGTACAGCGCCTTCAATTATCAGTTACATGGCCTAACTATTAAACTGTGCAATTAAGCACCAATTGTCTATCACATCAGCGGGTAGCCATTACCTCTCTATACCAAGCTTTAAGCAAGTACTCTGACACAGTACAGAAACATTCCATCTTAAAAAAAAATGACATGAATTATGAAGGGCTTTTGATGGAAAAGAAAGAGCAACCTGTAAGTTCACAAAGAACATAAGCTACCGAAGCCTTTTAAGTGTTGGCATGGTGTTGAATGATTTATAATTGTTCTCTAATGTCTAACGTCTGTGTAGTTTGCTCTCATTTAATGTTCCCTAGAATTTTTTTTCCCCCTCTCCCTACTTATGCTAATTGTCTCGATTAGCATAGCAGAATACCTAATGCTAAGCCATTTAAGATGCCTCTGTTGATTTGATGATGAAAATGAGCATCTCTCCAAACTCACGAACATGTTTTGGCGCGGTTCTATTGGGACTCGCCCTCAGCTGATTACACACTCATACTCACAAACTACATATTAGCAAACTGATGTTCAACCACACAAACACAATCCAGTGGCCTGTTAATATCTTGCTTAGGGAAAATTGTAGCTAGGTAAAATTATACAACCTTTGGGCTTTGCATTGAACCTGTCTTTTCCAGCATTTACATAAATTAATTAATCTTTGGAAAGGGCAATTATTACTTTCATTGACATTCAACATTCAACAAAATATCCCCCCCCCCACATCTTTACAAAAGCCCAACAGAATTAAATAACGTCCATGAGTATGAAAATGATGAATAAGAATCAACAAAACGTTTTAATATGTTGGTTATTTTATTTATAGTGGCAGATCAGAAGTGATGTTGGGGCTAAAAGTTTGATGCAGTATTGCGTTTTAAAATAGTGTAGCTACCCTAAACCTAACTGAAAGACTCAACAAAAGCAAATTGGAGGTAAAAATGCATTTGCTGTTGTAACCATGCCATTTTTAGCTTGTCTCTATAAGTCTTTGAGCTCTTTAAAGGGGATATATTATGCTCCTTTTTACCAGATGTAAAATAAGTATCTGATGTCCCTAGAGTGTCTATGTGAAGTTTTAGCTCAAAACCCCCAACAGATGACCTACCAATTCACAAGATTAACAGAATGCATAGCTGATATAAAAAATTGGATGAATAGTAATTTTCTGCAACTTAATTCAGATAAAACTGAATTTTTAATTATTGGACAGAAAAGCTCCACAAGTAGTAACCGAGAATACTGTCTAACACTTGATGAGTGCTCTGTCAAGCCCTCGTCGTCAGTGAGGAACCTGGGTGTGCTCTTTGATACCAATCTTTCATTTGAAAGCCACGTTTCTAGCATCTGTAAAACCGCATTCTATCATCTTAAAAATATATCTAAATTACGGCACATGCTTTCAATGCAAAATGCTGAACAGTTAGTACATGCGTTCATGAGCTCAAGGCTAGATTATTGTAATGCTCTACTGGGTGGTTGCCCTGCTCGCTTAATAAACAAACTCCAGCTAGTCCAAAATGCAGCAGCTAGAGTTCTTACTAGAACCAGGAAGTATGATCATATTAGTCCAGTTCTGTCAACACTGCACTGGCTCCCTATTAAACATCGCATACATTTTAAAATCTTGCTTATTACTTACAAAGCACTAAATAGTTTAGCTCCCCGGTACTTAAGCGAGCTCTTAACGCATTATACCCCATCACGTCGATTGCGGTCTCAAAACTCTGGCCAGTTGATAATACCTAGAATATCTAAATCAACTGCAGGCGGTCGATCATTTTCCTATTTAGCTCCTAAATTGTGGAATAGTCTTCCTAGCATTGTTCGGGAAGCAGACACACTCTGTCAGTTTAAATCTAGACTAAAAACACATCTCTTTACTATGGCATACACATAGAACATTTTTAACTTTCATTATTCAATTCAATTGACTGATTGTTAGGCTGCATTAACTAGGTCAGCCGGAACCGGGAACACTTCCCATAACACCTGATGTACTCGTTACATCATAAAAAGAGTGACATCTACGCTAATGTTAGTCTCTCTGTTTATCCCGAGGTTTATCCCGGATCTGGGCCCTGTCCGGATCGGATGGTGGACCTGCCTGGACATGACCAACGCATCCTGGAGTGTCTGCTGAGCCGTGTCAAATGGTGTCTCCTCCGAATTTGCCTCACTGGCACGACATGCTCAAAACCCGTCTTCGGCGCAATAATTCCGATCTTTCATGTATTCATACTCTTGTGTAATTGACGCCCCATCCTAAATAAATCTGTCTCTTCCGTGATACCCTGAAAATTTTGAATAATCAGATCTAATATGATTTCCGACCTGTAAGGTTGCCAGAATAATAATCTTACACGGTGTGTTAATAGGCCAGAGGAGAACTGGCACCCCGACTGAGTCTGGTTTCTCCCAAGGTTTATTTTTCTCCATCATGCCCCGATGGAGTTTTGGTTCCTTGCCACTGTCGCCTTTGGCTTGGCTTGCTCAGTTGGGGACACTAAAAATATGATTAAAGTTATTCAACTTATTATACAAATAAAATATATGAATTAGGTCTTATTTAATTCTATAAACTATAATACTGATCTGCCAACATTGTCGCTATATGATAAATTAAAATAAGCTGATAACATCACTGTTTTCTCCAGTACGGCTGTACAGCCAAATCTAATTTTGTCGCAATATTACCCTGTTTGACACTGTGAAGCTGCTTTGACACAATCGTGATTGTAAAAGCGCTATATAAATAAAGTTGATTGATTGATTGATTGATGATGTTTTATAGCCTGTTAAAATTGTCACATTTTTGAGGCGAGCAAAAACACACCGTTTTTGTGTATATCCCTTTAAATGCAAATGAGCTGGTGCTCACTGACTGTTCTTTTAAGAAGAGAGCAGAGCTTCAATTGCCTGTGCAACAACAAACAAGTTTAAAAGGATGTCAGTGACTTTTTGTAACTAAAATAATTATATATTTTCAGCTTCAGAATCATGACTATTTTTTATTCTGTGCATTGGACTACCAGCACGACGTCCAAGCCTATTCATTTCCATCCCCAATGAAATACCAAACCTAGCATTTTAATCAACAGTACACTTTTTGTTAAGCTTTTACCATATGTTTTGGAGTATCATAATAATCTCATAATCTTATAGTAAAAGTTCAGTATCGTGATATGTATCGAATCGTGACAGTGGGTATTGTGGATATTGACAAAGGTTGCCCATTCAATTATCGATTATCGAGTGATATTTTGACCACTCAAATAGGTAATGTCCCAGCTTTCCATATCTGAAATCCAGTCACCTTACTCTGTAGTCATAATTTGTGTGAAATGGAATACAATTTGTTGGTGATTTATAGTGTTCATTTCAGCTGGAAACTGCATTGATTAACGTGTAGATACGTTTCAAAACGTTATTGAGAAATTGTGAAAAGTGGGTGTTCCAAATCAAAATGTAGTTATAATGGTGGGAACTAATCATTTTCTATCAAATCTACTGGTATTTGCTGTTGCTGTAACTGATTTTTTTCTGTATTACATTTCACATTATAGTATATATTCATTTAGCAGAAGTGAAATGGCAGATTTTTTTATTTTATTATATCATATTAAGGATTGATTTCATATGATTACTTACCGCCATTAACCAGCAATATCTAAAACAGAATCATAAAACAATGTCTATAGCTATTTACTGATTGGTTAACATTAACCTGTAGCCTGCATGAGCTAGATCAGATCAGGCATTCTCAACCCTGGTCCTCGAGGGCCACTGTCCTGCAGAGTTTAGCTCTAAACCTAATTAAACACACCTGACCCAGCTAATTAAAGGGTTACTTCAGCGATTAGCATATGGCTTTGTATGAGTAGAAACCCTGGAGCATATTTAAATGATTGTGCTTTCCCCCCTCATATCCCCCTGAGACAAGACATTTATGCATTTTATTTCTGGAAATATTCCTCCTATGACGCAAACTGACGATATTTGCATCATAGGAGGAATGTTTGGCCAAAGGCTAAATACTACAGCCAGCAGAGGGAGCCATTTCCGCATGTTTTGAACCCGCGCATGGGCGATGGAGATCACACTCACAGCTCAGCTCATCTACAGGCACTCATTTAAACTGAGCTATGGTGAGCAATGTAAGTCTTTTAACTTCTCAAATTAATTTTTATGAAAGTTAAGATTGCAAAGGCATGAACTGAAACGCGCCAGACTGAACTCGCGTTGTGAATGTATGCCGCGAGTGTAGTCGCAGTTACCTCAGCTCTCATCACGAGAGCTCATTTATCTGACTCCTGCAGTTAGTGCTCAGTGCTGTGATACTCGCACGGTGACTCACTCATTATATTGAACAGAAACGTTCAGTTTTTAATTGTAGTGTCTTCTCCAACTCAGTCACAGTAATCAAGTAGGTGGCTTTGGGAGTGGCCTCACAGGGCAGCGAAGCATTCTGGGAATTGTAGTCTTTCATCCCCATGAGACAAAAATACATTTTCTGTCTTTTCTCAGTCTAGAAGGCACCAAAATCAAAAATAATTTCACATTTCTACTACATTAGCGACCCAGTTTAAATACAGATTCATCTTCCCAGCGCTGAAGTACCCCTTTAAGTTCTCCAGGATAACAGGCAGGTGAGTTTGATCAGGTTTGGAGATAAACTCTGCAGGACAGTGGCCCTCGGGACCAGGGTTAAGAAGCCCTTTGCTAAATCATGTCAGCAGTCAAATCACATAATTTCAGAGCCAGTACAAATTCTTATACTTTGATTCAATGTTACAAAGACAAGCTTTTTTTTCCCTTTAGAATGAAGTACACTGATGAATTGTACACAGTTAGACCAGGAACATGTACAAAGTAATTGGGTCACTTGGGTTTCATGTTGACTTCAAGCATGGATGTGTTCTTCATGTATATGTTGTGAATGTTACAAAGGAGGCAGTAAGTTTCAAGTAATTCCTTCATGAGCCGCTTAAAAGAATAAAGATCACATTCACGCAAGGGGCGAGAGCATGAATATTCATGCTGAGAATACTTGTTGAACGCTGAAGACTCAACCCACGTACCCTGATGCTCGAGTGGGGGATGGGGAAGATGAAAGAGCACAAGAACGAGAGACTAATTAATGTACCTATTAATGCACCAGAATTTAACAGGCAATTAACACTTTGGCATTAAATAAACAGTCTATAAATGAAACGCTTTATTATTAGAAGATGCTTTTCTTTAAGCTGTCTGTGGATGAACAGATGGAAGTCTAGTGAGGCTGCAGACAACAGAACTCTTTCAGCTGGTCTGACAGCAGCGAGGGACCCTGGGTACAAAAAGGTCTCCTCTGAACGCATGGGGACACACCACATGACTAGACTGTGTAACACAAAAAGCTTTCCGAACAAGCCTTGAATAACCTCACACTGGGGGGAAAAATGCGAAACAAAACTTTTTCCTTTTCCTTCATATAAAGAAAAAATAAACATAGACAGAAAAGTCTCTCTATTTAATTCAAACAGGACAGGGGAGGCTCAACGGCCTTTCTAAAGATCTAATCTTTTGAGTTTTAATTCATAGCTTTCTTTGCAAGAGGTAGGACTTAGGTTTTTAATGCACCGCCAGCTTAGATGGTTAGTTTTTACATTGACAGTTTGGAAGAACAGATCCGCCTTTCAACGATGTAACACAAATAAATGAACCTAAAGACACTAAATCCTTCAAATCCCCATTACTCCTTCTCATACAGCGGGTTAGGGATTTGAACAAACCCTTACCATGAGTATTAAACTCAGGATGATAAAAGCAGGCAAAAAAAGCATTGAAAAAAAGGGAATTGCGCATTATTTAAAGACTTAGAGGGGGGGGGGGGGGGGTCTTTTGACTTGGCAACCATAGCAATGCCCTTGCAACTACCAAGAAGAGCTTATTAACTGCAAAGAAACACATGCGAATCATCCAGAAGACCCTGACATTGTTTTGCATAGGAATTTTCTTCTGATTTTTTCATCCTCTTTATATGTAAGTGGTGATACTGGGAAGCCAATAATACTTCACATGAACACACTGAATTATGGCAATATTGATCTACACCTCTATTTTGGAACTGTTCTGTATTTTTATGTATAGCATTTTATGATGATTTGTATGTAGGCCTATTTTGACAAGAAACTTTAGCAGTCACGTAGAGCATGGTTTAGTAAGAAAATGAGTTGGTAAGAAAAACATATTAAGCAAAAACTTTCCAGAAGGGATTAGCATATGATCAATAAATGTTTTTTCTCTGTATTTTAAAATTTTATATCAAATAAAACACTTCATTATACTTGATGTTGGATGAAAGATGCTGATAAAATAAACAACAGATTTTGCACATTTTCTGACAGGAATGATACACCAGGAATCAAATAACCCACTACCAAGCTGTTTAGGTGTAATACTTTGTGTCCCTTTTAAGGACACACGCAATAATACATCGTATATTTAATATCTGGTATTTCACTGGCGTGACATTTATCAAAGCATTTATACTGTTTGTGTTTCATGTACAGTAAAAGTGGGTGATTTCTTATATGACGGTAAGTTTTATATCAGGAGTATAGTTGCAAGGTTAGGACAAACCTATAAAATTCCAAAAAAAAGTTGGGACATTGTACAAATTGTGAATAAAAAAAGGAATGCCATAATGTACAAATATCATAAACTTTGAATATAGATAACATATCAAATGTTGAAAGTGAAACATTGAAATTTTGGATTTTGTGTGAGCTACACATTCCCAAAAAGTTGGAAACGGGTAGCAATAAGAGGCCGGAAAAAAGAAAGAAAGAAAAAAAAAAAAAGTACATATAAGGTACCACTGGAAGACCAATTAGCAGGTCAATTGGCAACATGATTGAGCATAAAAAGAGCCACTCAAAAGTCAAAATAGTCTCTCAGTCTCTTCCGAGTCAAGAAGTCAAGATAGGCAGAGGATCACCAATTCCCCCAATGCTGCAGTGAAAAAAAAAAAAAAAAAAAAAATTTTGCTAAGAGTTTGAAGCTCATCTACAGTCATACTCTGGAACAATCTCTGTGCATAAAAGGGCCAAGGCCGGAAAACCATACTGGATGCCCGTGATCTTCGGGCCCTTAGATGGCACTGCATCACATACAGGAATGCTACTGTAATGGAAATCACAACATGGGCTCAGGAATATGACAATGCCAGACCACATACTGCATCAATTACAACATCATGGCTGCGTAGAAGAAGGATCCATTTACTGAAATGGCCAGCCTGCAGTCCAGATCTTTCACCCATAGAATACATTTGGCGCATCATAAAGAGGAAGATGTGACAAAGAAGACCTAAGACAGTTGAGCAACTACACTCTCAGAAAAAAGGTACATTGCTGTCACTGGGGCAGTAATCTAAGGTACAAAACTAATATGTACTTTAAGATACAAATATGTACCTTTAAGATACTACTATGTACCTTAAGATAGTAAGATGTACCTTTTCACTTTTGTACCTTAGGGTACAGCCCCAGTGACAGCACTGTACCTTTTTTTTCTAAGAGTGTAGAAGCCTGTATTAGACAAGAATGTGACAGCATTCCTTTTCCTAAACTTGAGCAACTTCTCAGTCCCCAGACATTTGCAGACTGTTATAAAAATAAGAGGGGATGCCACACAGTGGTAAACATGGCCTTGTCCCAACTTTTTTGAGATGTGTAGATGCCATGAAATTTAAAATCAACTTATTTTCCCCATAAAATTATACATTTTCTCAGTTTAAAAATGGTTTTATTCTGAATAAAATATTGACACTTGAAACTTCCACATCATTGCGTTCTGTTTTTATTCACAATTTGTACAGCGTCCCAACTTTTGTACAGTTGGGTTTGAGTTTCAAGTAGTGCTGTCATAGATAATGTCTTAATTTTGTTTGTGCTATTTTTGACAACAAGAACAATGGATTTGTAACTTTTATTTTTTGACACATTCACTGTAGAATCATAGGTGAAGCATGTTTTCTCTGTAAAATTAGCTTATCTGTAAATTAGATTTGGTGTTTGCCAATATTCATCAAAGGTTTCTATTTACAATGTGTTTTTGTAGGGTTGAGCAATGTAGCCAACGACAAACATATATTTTGCTCTCTTGAACGATGGATGGATGGATGGATGGATGGATGGATAGACGGGTAGATAGATAGATAGATAGACAGACAGACAGACAGACAGACAGATAGATAGATAGATAGATAGATAGATAGATAGATAGATAGATAGATAGATAGATAGATAGATAGATAGATAGATAGATAGATAGATAGATAGATAGATAGATAGATAGATAGATAGATAGATTTTCCTCCATTGCATATGTTTTTCCCTCACCGTGTCCTTTAGGGGCTCCAAACTGCAATCGCCTCATAATACCATTAAGCAAAGAATATAGAAGTCTGTTTTTTTTGTTTTGTTTTTTCTGGTCAAATTCTCCATAACAACATATTATGGCAGACTGGATATGTCAAATTAGGAACTGTACAGCTCTTCAAATGATCCATAGCTTGAGTTTATTTCTAATGCAGTCAAATGCTTAGCATTTACTGAATGACTATGTGCTAAAACGCCTCAGGTTATTATTACTGTGTATTAGAAGCAGCGCTGCTTTCCACAAGCAGACTTATGACACACTGCGAGACTGTGTGTGGGGGTGGAAACAGAGCTGTCACACCGCGCAAAACGCAAGCATGGGCCTGAGTAAAGTCCTGAAATAAAAACAGCACAACCTCCTAATGAAGTGTACAACAACCTAGTCAAAAAAAGCAATGGACTTTCCTTATAACCACTTGGAAGTCCTTAAACTAATCAGTTGAGCTCCCAGGATACCAGAGTACACAACCCTATTTTTATGACCAGAAGTGAACTCATTGGTGTCAGATCTTCCTGTGTGAGTAGTCAGGTGTTCTAGTCAACACCTCAGACTCAAAACGGGTTAAAGTGGATAACTGCCAGTAGGCCGGCTCCCTACCTTGTGAACGCTTCCTGTTTTGGATGACGTGGCGTTACATAATGCGAGGACTCGCTCACAATCACGTGAGAGTTTGTTTCAGGGCCAAACACACATAAACGTTAGGACAACATCAAATGGGGTAAGCCATAAAAATTATCAACAGTACATATGCATCACCAATCTAAATAACATAACCCTCATATGGCAATGCTACATAGACCCCATCCGAATCTGCCGCCATCAGAGATGAGCATCTATACCAGCTTACCACCCTAGCCCTAACATTAATATGACCATAAATGAATGGTGTAGTTTATTAGCCCTGTTTTCTTTATTATCTCAGCTAGTCCCTCCCATTTTGGGCTCTAGCTTAGCAGAGTATTTGTTTGACGAAAAAGGATGAGTCTTCACCCAGACGAGATCACCCGGCTGAAACTGCCCATCTTTCCTGCGGTAGTTGTAATAGCTCGCTTGTCTGGTTTTTTGGACCTCCACTCTATGCCTTACCTCCTCTGCCATGTTCTTCTGCCTTTCAATGAGATTAAAAGCAGTTTGGCTTGGTGTGGGGAGTCTGTGAATCAGTCTTTCTAGTGGTCCCTGGAGCGGTCTGCCAATCATCAGCTCGGCTGGTGTTTTACTGGTGGTCTCCCGATAAGCTGACTTGATGGCAAAGTGGATCTCTGTGAGCCACTGATCCCATAACTGATGGCACTGCCTCACATATGATGCTATCATGGTTTTAAATGTCTAGTGTCTTATGTTTGATTTGTTTGTGGATGATAACTTTTGGATGCTTATATCTTACAGAGATCGGACAGCATAGTGGATGTAAATTCAGTCAGATATTTTGGTACCCCCAGTGGGTAAATATTTTAAAGCATAATCATTTGAAATCTTTGAAACATTGCTATCCTAGAAGGGGAAATAACAATCCACAATGACCAGCAATGTAGTAATCCACAATGACCAGCAAGTCAAGTTTTTGTTTTGTTTGTTTGTTTGTTTGTTTTTATCGTCTTGCTTCATCAGCCAACCACACAATTAAATTAGACTGACAAGCCAGACCCACATCAAGATGTTTGGTCTGGAAACTCACCATTGACAGGGCTCAATCCGAGGGGTGGAATAAACGGTTGACTTTCAAACTCCCTCAATTGGATATCGCTATAACCAACCAGAGCAACGAAGGTGAAGCAGAGCTCGTTGACAGATTAAACTTTCTCCGTATCCGCTCGGCAAAACTCAGAACACATCTTCCCTTCTTAAGAATGACTTCAGTGCCGTTCTTTGTTCTTTTCTTAGAGAAAAGCTTAACTCCAAGTCTTCCAGAGTCGCGGTCAAAGCTGATCCGAAAGACTGCCGTTCGCCAGTGTCTGTGTTTACAAGAAGCACGCAAGCGCAACTTGGTCGTTGTTATTTTAAGCCCCGCCCACCGACTCTATACACGATGTGATTGGCCCGACCAGAGTTTGGCGTTTACAGCTCAGAAGTGTATTGAGAGTTCCTAGACGACACTCGCAGCAAATTAGATTTGCTGCCGCTAGGGTGCGTCTAGATTTCTAGGCTACAATTCAATAACAACTAGCCACTAACATCAGGAAACACTAAAACATTAAAATGAGAATTGTTTAAAATACTTGTGTGTTGGGTTTAAAAATGAAGAAAAGCGCGGTTATAAAATAACAGATATTTATTTACCTTAACAGAAATTGCACTGAACTAAAACACCACACGATATATAAAGAGTTGTTAGACTGGTAAAATCATCAATTTTCCATCAATTCCATACCATAAAACAGTCCATAGGAAACTCTCTTTTGATAGTCCAATATGTTCATCCGTGTACATATACAATCCAATGTGCAATAATCCAAAGTGCAAGTGTGAGAAAGAAGTCCTGGGATGGCAAGTGTTCACAACAAGGTACTTCACAATCCAAGCAGCGCTTTACCAGGGTTGCCAACTCTCACGCATTTGGCGTGAGACACACACTTTCAAGCTCTGCCTCAAGCTCTCACTCGGCCCAACTAAATCTCATGCCAAATTGGCAACCCTGCTTTTGATATGAAACATCATATCAAAAGCAAAGTCTTAACAAAGTCTTAAGCTTTTAATTCTTTTTTTTTTTTTTTACATTTTAATATGAGATTAAAACAACAAATACAATTTTGGCACACTTAATGTGTCAACAGTTGAAGCCAGAGCTGTTGAAAACAGAGTTGTGACATGCTTTCATCTCGTGGCAGCACGGTCACATGCTTCATGGAGCTCTCAATAGTTCCAAACAAAGCAGAGCTGTCAATACATTTCAGTGGCTTTAAGTGGATAGACAACAGCTTCACTATGCAGGTATTTGCTGGCCGGCACTCACACTTGCAATTAACGTACCGTGCCGGAGCACGCATGCGTCATTCATGATGCAACTTTTTCTTTTGAAAAACACCGGAAGAAAAACGCTTTCGCTAATAGACTGCCTAATAGATTTATTACAAGTAGTAATAGTTTGGTGTTTGCTGTCAGAATCATGGAAGTAGCACAAAGCTGTTTCGTGCTCTGGCGTGGTTAGTGCTCACACTGCATGGGAACTGCGCTCGAGCCCAACCGAACCGCTCTCTGGCCCATCTCTCCAAGCGGGCCAGGGCCAGCCAAAGAACTGTGCCAGGGTACGGATCGGAGTGCTCACACTTGTCAAGCGAACCAGGCTTTGGGGCTCAAACACATTAGTGCAAATAAAAATGTTGTGCAATGATTATGGTCCATTAATGACCACTTAAAATATTTTTCTTCTAATATGTTTATTATTTAGATTACAATAAGTGTAGTATTTAAATTCCAATGCAAAGAGGCAAAATAGAGTAATTTTAAAGTAGTAGTATTGCAGATCATAACTGCTTACTTATTTTTAGGTTTTGCATTTGAATACATATTTAGACATGATCAAACACTTGATTTTTTATGTCAACTTATAACTTAATGAATGCAAGCACATATAAATTAGCCCAAGAAAGGTTTAAAATTGTACTAAAAAACTTAATAAATGCAAGCACATATAAATTAGCCCAAGAAAGGTTTAAAATTGTACTAAAAAAGACAAACTGCATTCTACAAAATATTTGTTTGCCTTATATGTAAAGTAGACCATATATTTAGGCTATTTAGAACCTGAATTTTAAAGTTGCCAACCCTGGGATTACATTGACCGTATTGTTTTCAGGCCTCCATTTTAGGTCATACAGATCCTCTTATCGTCAGAGGGTACTTTCTACTACATGTCATGTAATTTTTCACATGACAGGAAGAGTCTAAATTCTTAAAGACAAACACATTTTAAGAGTACTAAATGGACAATGAAACATGTAAAACCAATTCATACTCTGATAAACAATATATAATTTTTGAGCGTGGCATAGTTGTTGGTGCCAGACGGGCCGGTCTGAGTATTTCACATTCTGGGCCGGGTTTCCTAATAACGATGTATCTTAGGTATAAAGAGCCCGTTCTACGAGTGAAGTTACGATCACTCGCAGCAATTCTACATGCGTTTCCCAAAAATGTACTTAACATGAACGCACGAGAACACTCTAAGTGCTACTTAAGAGTCGCTGTCCATTTGCGAAGTGCTGAAATATAACCTTATATGGAATTGTTTCCTCTGAACGGTTCACCTAATAATTGTCATCTGATGTAGATTAGCAATCAAAACACGTCTATATAAAATAAAAACTACCTAAAGGCTGAGGCACTGACAAAATGGCTGAAAAAAAAAAAAAAACTTTTAAAAAGACAAAATCAATAACCTTCTAGAGGAGGTGGCGCGGGAAAATATATTATTTTCAACAGATTTAAAGGGCATCGTGCAAACAAATGAGAAACAAAACATCTGGGAGGACATTGCTACCAAATTAGAAGTTAAAAGTTAAATTATTAGTTAAAAGATCGGGTAAAGAGATCTGCAAGGAATGGCAGGATTTTGCAAGCCTGACAAAAAGGAAGAGGGCACTGCAGAGGAATGTCCAATACGTGGCTGGTTTTCGTGCACGTCAGCAAGTCATTGACATTTTTTATTTTTTTTTGATAAACACATTTATCTTTATTTTTCCCAGTCTTTAAAGTTTTTATACATTACTTATTTTGTTCTTTTTTTCTCTTTTTATTTTTGCTGTCATTTATCATTCGTCATTTGTTTGACATAATGTCTTTTACCGGCCCTAATAAAAATAAAAAATAAAAATAAAAACTTATAGGCCTAGTGTTGTCACAATGCACTTGAATAAAGTTAAAGGTGTAATCTGCCGGTTGTCCTGTAGGTGACCTCATAACTCTCTCTTCTTACGGTACACTTAGAGCTTTACGATTACTCCAGAGCACTCGTAGATCTACAATCATTTTCAAGTGCTACGTAAGTTACGATGCTTTTGGGAAACAGACCTTAATATTAAGATCACTCGTACGATGGTTTTTACGATCAACTTAGGCTTACGATGCTTTTGGGAAACACAGCCCTGCTCTGTTACTGGGATTTTGACGCACAACCTTGTCTAGGGTTTACAAAGAATGGTGTGAAAAGGGAAAAACATCCATTATGTGGCAGTCCTGTGGGCGAAAAAAAAAAGCCAAATGTGGGCCGGATCTAGGCCGACACCATGTTGCACAAGTCTGGGTGTGAAAAGACCAGAGACGTCTCTCATTTTTGACATGTTAGGCATGTAAATACAACTTTATACAACATTAGAAAGATTAGACCCTTCCTATCAGAACAGGCTGCACAACTTCTGGTTCAAGCTCTTGTTCTCTCCAGACTGGACTATTGTAATGCTCTTCTGGCTGGGCTTCCAGCATGCACTATCAAACCCTTGTAGCTGATCCAGAATGCAGCGGCGAGAGTGGTCTTTAATGAGCCGAAGAGAACGCATGTTACGCCTCTCTTCATCAAACTGCGCTGGTTGCCAATGGCTGCTCGCATCAAATTCAAGGCTCTAGTTCTCGCCTACAAAACAACCACTGGTTCTGCACCAATATAACTAAACTCACTTGTTCAGACTTACACACCCTCCAGAAGCGTGCGTTCTGCGAATGAGCGGCGCCTCGTGGTTCCATCCCAAAGAGGCATGAAATCGCTCTCACGGACATTCTCCTGGACCGTTCCCACCTGGTGGAATGACCTGCCGATCTCAATTCGTGCTGCCGAGTCTGTAGCCATTTTTAAAAAACATCTTAAGACACACCATTCAAAAAGAGAGAAAAAAAAAAACATTGTTTAATGGCTACAACAAGTATATTAAGCTACAGTTTTATGTCATGTCTGAGCTGGATTTGAACGAACGACATTTTACCGGTGGGATTATTGAGCTGAGTCACACCGGCTTCGCCCCGCTTCACTCATGAGTCATTACAGGTTCGTTCTCCTCAGAACGCCCACGTATTCAAAAATTGTCAGATTTAAATTGTGCTCGGGCTCATAATTACAGTTAATGTGTTGGGTAGGGCTGGTCTCTCGGGTGTACGGGCTCGGGTAGGGTCAGGCTTGATTTTTTCGAGCCGATCTAAGCTCTAGTTCTGGCTAAAAATGTAGTTATTAGGCTATGTGCCGGCCCGTTGGCATGAATTGTACTCGTGATGGAGCGGTAGTGGAGTGCTCTCGGAGCGAGTGAAAACTAGCCTGACAAGCCAGACCCACTTCAAGATGTTTGGTCTGGAAACTCACCATTGACAGGGCTCAATCCGAGGGGCGGGATAAACGGTTGTCTTTCAAACTCCCTCTGCACGTGATAGGATAGCGCTACAACTAACCAGAGCAATGAAGGTGAAACAGAGCTTGTTGATAGATTAAACATTCGTTGTATCTGGTCAGCAAAACTCCGAACACATCTTCCCTTTTTAAGAATGACTTCAGTGCCGCTCTTTGTTCTTTTCTCAGAGAAAAGCTCAACTCCAAGTCTTCCAGAATTGCGGTCAGAGCTGATTCGAAAGACCGCCGCCGTTCACCAGTTTCTGTGTTTACTAGAAGCACGCAAACGCAACTCGGCCGTTGTCATTATGGCCCCGCCCACCGACTCTATACACGATGTGATTGGTCCGGCAAGAGTTAGGGGAATACAGCTCAGAAGGGTATTGAGAGTTCCTAGACGACACTTGCAGATTAAATTTGCTGCCGCTAGGGTGCGTCTAGATTTCTAGGCTAAGTAAAAAAAAAACAGCGCTCAGACTTCTAAAAAATCTGCTCCTCACTCCATTCAAAAGCTCGCCACTCACCTCCTCGCTCCGCTCCCACTTCTCTCCGCTCACATACTCTGTTCCCAACTAGAATTAGGCCAAGAATTTCCTTCACTGTTCTGTTCCTATAGGCTTTATAACAATTTGGTCAACACATGATTATGACCTTGCTTTATCCTTTAGGATATATTTTGTTCTACTAAAGAATATTGGTAGAACAAAATAGCAACACATGCTGTTTGATATTGTAGTCAAGCAAAAGGCTAATCAAATTAATTACCATTATGTGTCCAACGTTGTAGAGAGCGATACATAAAACACATTACCATTCTGATACATCGACTTGTAAATTCATTGTTCCTCTTCTTCTGAATCAGTTTCTGATTCAAACATATTTGGATGAATTAAACCAGTATCTAACATTGCCATTGTGCCGAGTTCACATCAGTAAAGTTTGAGAAGTGGATCTCTGAGCTGGTGTGAGTGAAGGCGGAGCTAATTTGCATATTAATCTGCATACTAAATGAAGCAAGGTTGTAGAGGTACATTCATGTTATTTTAAGACATTCCGTAGAAAACAAACAAACAAACAAACTTTAAATATGTATAAGTTTGACTACAGAGGGACTTTAACTTTCTGGGACACATCTTCATCTTCATTGTTAGCAATAATCTATATTCTAGAGTATACTGACTTGGCTAACAAATGTGTTAAAAAAAAATTATCTAACCAAAGCCAAAGTATTTCACATGTACTGTATGTAATATACTGTACATGTTTGTTAGAAAGAAAAAAAAAGTACTATATTAGTTCAAAATGGTTCAACATTTCAAAAAAAGGTATTAAAAGGTTTGAAAATAAATTAATAAATAAATACAATTATGACTATGCTGGCAAAAGCCAATCCGTGCTATCAGAACTGGCCATTAAAACTCTCCACTGGCTGAAAATCATTTCCATTACTGCCAGTTATCATTGCACAGGGCACTTTAGCAGCAAATGAACAGCAGTAGCAAATAATAAAATAATGCCATTACTGAAAAAACGTCAAATCTGTAATAAAGAAGGGGCCTGGGTTTTACTCACAGCAGTGCAATCCAGAGGGACATAGACTTTGGAGATGGAAAGCTGCAGAGGAAGAGAGATGAAGGAGGAGTGGGGGCGTTGTGTTACTCCTACGCTAAATGTGGGCTATTGGAGCTCCTGGGGTTTAATTCAATTATGCACATTTTCATAGAAATCGTGGATATGGGAAAAACAGTCCAGTAGACTTAAAGAAAAGCATATTGTTACGATGTTTTAAATAAATGTTCAGCGCATTCGAACCGAAAGTTTTATTTTTCACAAATCAATTGGGAACAGAACAAACAGCCTAAACTGGTCTAATTGTTTCACCCTGCATTTCAGTGGCTCATTGTTCTATTGGAGGAGTGTTTCTGCATTCTAATATTTGACACTTTTTTTTCTCTCCTGACATGATTGTGATATTATCTCCCTCTATCTGCTTTTTATGAGAAGCCAAACACTCCAAAACAGAGCTATCCATCTGATCCATACCGAGCAGAGCAAATATCTGCGCAACCCACTTGACAGCGTGCCACAAAAACCTGTGTGACCCATTCAGTCGCACACATAATTCTCTACTTCAAAGCACTATGGACAGTCTCACATTTCAGATCTGCATAGCTGAGAATCAAATACTGAGAAGGTTTTCTTTGCAAGTTAAAAACAAAAGAGCAGTTTTGTTAAAAATAAACCAAGAACACGTTATCACTTCCAACTAGACATGATTTTCGATAATGCGATATGTAAGGGATAATGTACACCCAGCCGGTTGTTATCGCAGAATAAACCCCGACAGAGTTATCAGGACCCCGATGCCAAGCGGAGGGGTCTTGCATCACTCTGAAGTTGGTTTATTCTGCGATAACAGCCGGCTGGGTGTACATTATCCCGCTTATAGCACAGCTACTAGTCTCAAATAAAGCAAAGCTTCCGCAAAGAAAAACAGTTCCAAACTGCTTTAAGCCTTTATCTATTGCTGAAGATTTGCCACATGCCCTTGCTAAATGTTGAAAATGAATGCTGAAAGGGTTAGTTTGCCCAGAAATGAAACCAAGCCTATGATTTACTCACCCTCAAGTCATTATAGGTGTATATGACATTCTTCTTTCAGACAAATACAATCTGAGTTATATTTAAAAAGTCCAGGCTAACGTTAATCCCAGCAGTAGTTGTAGCTGTTTTTGAAGTCCATAAAAAATGCAGCTGTCCGTCAAATAACGTGCTCCACACGGCTCCGATGGGGTAATAGAGCCTTCTGATTCAAATCGATGCGTTTGTGTAAGAAAAATATCTATATTAAAAGCATTATAAAGGAAACCTGCCTTGAAGTCTTCCATTGAAACCCACGGCTGTTTAAGCCACAAGATGGCGCCAGCGTTAAGCATAGAAGTAGTACCGGTCAAGATAACTTGTAGTACCCGTATGAGCGGTTGTTATCTGGAAACAACATACCGCTGGATTGCGCAATTGACCAATCAGAATCAAGTATTTCACAGAGCCATGTAATAAATCATGTTAATGAATATGCACTATATTGTTATCGTGGGCACTTTAACATATCGTAAATAATAATTTATTAACAATTAAATTTTTTTTTATAATGCACTCAAGAATATTTTGCCCATCAACCGTATACATGCTCAACGCCGCTGTATTCTTCGTCAAAGGGACGCGCTCAGATGTAAATAAGAAGCACATGAACGAAGGAGACGCGCTAATGAAATGTCGCTCAACAGCAGAGGGCGCTGATGAACTGCAGAATGCAGCACTTACCCCGGAAACCCCGCAAACAAAAGCAACCGCGCTAGTGTAGTTCGGTTTGGCCACAGAACACTTGGGATATTTGTCCTTTTTGAATAAATTGTTCCTCTCAGTCTGCTTGTTATATCCTGTGTTTTCTATAATATAATACACAAATGGGTAGGTTTAAAGGGTTTGGGTTACTTGTTCAAACGTGTCTAAATGGCGTAAATAAAATAAATGTACAATTACAGAGTGTCTATTCACACCAAGAGCAAATACTGTGCCTTGTTGCTATTCACACTAGCTCCGCCTAACAATGCCCGGGTGTGCCAAACAAGATGAATTAAAAACCGCTCGTAATTCGACATCTTCAGGGGGTGCAAAAAGCGTATGGCTAATGGATAATTGTTTCGACATGATCAATAAAAGGTTGGAATCCGCCGTTTGCTCTTTTCTCATCACAAATTACTTTGGGAAGGCATTTACTTTTAGTGCAAATTAAGAAAATGTTCCTAACAAAATATTTAATAATAATAATAATAAAAGTATTTATTGGGTATGGTTAGTGGTTTTCCCTTTAAGGCGGCATCGATTTAATAATTTATATAATTATAATAATTTACACTATACTATTATTATTGCATCCTGGTAATGTACAACAATACCGAGGTGCACATAGTATGCATCTGTCAAAATAAAGTATACATTGCATGTAATTATTATTTATATAGCAAAGAACTGCTACTTTTATATGGTGTAGAATATATCACTATTTAGGGCCCAAGCCCTGAAAGGGCGCAGAGCCCTATTGTTCTTCTAAGGATTATTAGGGCCCAAGCCCTGAAAGGGCGAAGAGCCCTATTGTTCTTCTAAGGATTATTATTATTAGGGCCCAAGCCCTGAAAGGGCGCAGAGCCCTATTGTTCTTCTAAGGATTATTTTTCTTTTTTGTTATTATTATTATTTATTATTTTTTTACGCGACTATTTGGGCATTTTTGGGGCCCTTCCCATGCTCGAAAACTCTTGAAACTTTGCACACGCATCAGAATGCGCGGCCATCAGGGCCGGGCTGAGGCTGGGACCCGGGCGTGGCAGGGGGGCTCGACAGCGCCCCCTAAAGTGGGGTCTGAAAACGTGGTCTATAAATCAAACCAACTTCCACGGACATATATGAAACTCGGTACACATATAGAGCTCATCGGGCCGAACAACTTTCGTGCTCTAAGTTATGTGTCAGCCCAACAGGAAGTGAGCTATTATGGGTTGTTCGGAAAACGCACGCTCTGGAATTTGCGATACTCCTCCTAGACGATTGACCCGATCAGCACCAAACTCAGTCATCATGAAGTCAAGACACTGAGGATGCTAAATTGCAAGCAACTTTTTGATATCTCAAACGGTTTGGCCGTGGCGAAGAGACAAATTTATGGCGAGAAAAAGGAAACAGGAAGTGTGTTATAACTTTTGCATACATTAATTCATTTTGATGAAACTTCAGCTGTGTGTTCGTTGTAAGAGGCCGATCACATGGATATGACTTTTGTGAGACAAAGTTATAGCGCCACCAACTGGCAGCAGGAAGTGTGTCACTTTCAAAATTGCTTTAAATCCCCATCTTATTTTCACCCGATTTACTTCAAACTTCATCAGTATTATGTCAAAACATAGCAGATATAGACATATGAATGGATTCCTGATTCTAGAAAAACTGTTGTTATGGCAACGTGTCAAAGTCTAATAATCTTTTTTGGTGTTTTTGAGACTCTTCACATGCTTGAAATTGCATGAAACTCAACACACACATCAGACATGCTGTCCAGAAGATGCAAGCAAAGATTCAGAAACGGGCGTGGTAGAGGGGCTCAGTAGCGCCATCTTTTGTCCAAAGCGGGGGGTTAGTTTTATCTACATTCACCAAACTCTGTATATATATTGTACATTTCGAGCCGGACAACTTTCTAATTTACAGTCATTAGCTCTGACCAACAGGAAGTCAGATAATTTGGTTGGAAGATAACAAGAAGTCGAAAGCGAGCTCTGAGTTTTTACCCTCTCCTCAAAAGCGATTCATTCAATCTCCTCCAAACTCGGACAACATGAAGTAAATATACAGAAGATGCTAAAATGCGAACGGTTATTGGATATCTCAAACGGTGTTCCCTTAGCAGAAGGCTAAAAAACACAAAATAGGGACACACGTGCCTGGTTCATAAATAAGGCTATACTCCCACCTGCTGGTTATTCTATATATCACACTGTTGTTGTTTTTTTGTTTTTTTTCAACACTTATGCTCTCACTTAAATGACCAGTAGAGGGCAATATTGTATAAGTTTTCAAGCAAAAAAACCTTGCCTCTGTGTGTGTGTGTGAATGGTTTTCTAGCCTGGTGGGGACTTAAACCTGAATGCACACAGACTCATGGGGACTTCCCAATGGGTACAAAAGCTTATAAATCAGACAGAATGAGAATTTCAATCTTTTGAAAAGGTGAAAATGCAGAAAGTTGTGTGATGGGTAGGAGCAGTGTAGGAGGACAGAATATATGGTTTGTACAGCATAAAAACCATTACGTCTATGGTGAGTCCCCAAAAAGATAGCGAACCAGACATGAGTGTGTGTGTGTGTGTGTGTGTGAATGGAGGGGGGATGGGCTGCTTTATACCTGCAGCTTACTACTGTGTGTGTGTGTGTGTGTGTGTGTGTGTGTGTGTGTGTGTGTGTCAGTCACTTTCTCTCGATGGTAATAATTGAACCGTTACATAACATAGGCTAATACAAATGTAAAAAATAATAAAAATACTTTTGAATTAAATACAGGTTTCCTGGACTTACAAAATATTTCCCTGCAAAAGATAACTTTGCACATATTTGAAAATGACCTATTATATCCTATTACATTAGAATTCATCTATAATTAAATTACATCATAGGTGTGGCTTGAAACTTTTCCCCACAGTTTAGACTTTACTATTATTGTTTTGCTGAAAATCATGTTTAATCTAAATCTCACTTTGCCTCTCTCTCTCTCTCTCTCTCTCTCTCTCTCTCTCTCTCTCTCTCTCTCTCTCTCTCTCTCTCTCTCTCTCTCTCTCTCTCTCTGTGTGTGTGTGTTTGGAGGGGGATGGTGCCAGCTTCATTTTGATTGTGAAAAGATTAGCTCATTGCTGTGTGCTTTGGCAAGCATTAAAGGATAAAAAAAATATTATTCTGGGTTACAATAAAATTATAGAACCAGTTAATTTGTAACAATAGAAAAAACACATTTGAGTTTCCTTTTCAAACAATGAAGTTTGTGTAACCTAAAAATAAGCAGATTAATGCCTTTTATTTGTGGACGAAAATGAGAGCAAATGATAGAGAATAACAAGAAGGGGGGAGTATAGCCTTAGTTATGAACCAGGTTGGATATGTCCTTGAGAACACAGTTTTGAAGATAAAACTATTGTTATTGCAAAACAGTGTTTCCAGACAGTGAAGAAAAAAAAAAAAACTTTCTCCCACTGTTTAGATTTTTTTTTTTTTTGCTTGTTTCAAATCTTGTTTCTTTCGGAATTAGACTCTGTCTCTCTGTCTGTCGTTCCCCTCCCCCCTCACTCTCCCTCTTTGAGTTTCACTCTGTTTGGGTTGTTTGTGTGTGTGTGTGTGTGTGTGTGTGTGTGTGTGTGTGTGTGTGTGTGTGTGTGTGTGTGTGTATCACCTTGTCTCTTGATTGTCATAATTTAAACCTTCATATCACAAATAACTATCACTTTAGTGTGAAAAATAAGTTTAAAAAAAACAAAAAATATACTATATCTTTAATTAAATACTGGCCTTTTGAACTTACAACATTTTGAGCTGCAAAATATACATTTGCACATAATTGAAAGTGACCCATAATATCCTAATACATAAAAAAAAATCTATATTTAAATTTCATAATAGGTGTGGCTTGTGGTCATAGGGGTACCAGCTGCTGTGATACATGTGGCATATTAGAGCAATTTTCAAATATTCTCCTGTTTAAATGCATATTGCCTGTCGTGCACATTCTCAGCGGTATAAAAACATGCTTCATGTTTTAGAGAGGTCGACTTTGACCAGTAAATATGGCATATTCAGATGACTTTGATATCGTTATTTTAAATTTAATTACATTTGAACATTTAAAAGTGACTGTTTATAATACACTTCCATAAAATGTATGCAGGCATATTCCTCTTACCTGACACTGATATTAAAATAATTTTTGCGGTTTCTGTGATTTGGCTTTATTTTTTATTTTTTTATTTTAAAAAAATATTGAATGCCACACATATTGAAATAAAAACAAGCATGCTTTTTGCTGCATAAAATTGGTGAACAATCACAAGCTACGGTAGGTCAAAAACACATAAAGAGAAGTGTAAGGATAATACAACATCAGCATTTGGAAAGTATTCTGCACTCATTTTGAAATTGACATTTGACATCATCTGACATAAAATTAATGAATAAAATGTAATTGATCTAAGAGATGTGAGTGTTGTGGTTCCTGGTCATAGCAGCACCAGTTGCTGCAGTTAATGAGGTGAATTCAAATGACTTTGACATAGTCCCTTTATTTATTTTTTCCCATATTAAATGCCTATTGGCCTGCTGTGCACAGTTAAACTGATGCCACCGGGGTGGCGGTGCCCCCGGCTTGGGCCCGTCATCGCTGCTCGCAGCTTTAATTATTATTATCTTTTCGCCTTTTGGGCATTTTTGGGGCCTTTCCCATGCTCGAAAACTCTTGAAACTTTGCACACGCATCGGAATGCGCGGCCAACAGGGTCGGGCAGAGGCCTTTGACCCGGGCGTGGCAGGGGGGCTCAACAGCGCCCCCTTGAAAAACTGGGTCTATATATTAAACACACTTGCACGTACATGTATGAAACTCGGTACACTTATAGATCTCATCGGGCCAAACAACTTCCGCACTCATAGTCATAAGCTTTGCCCAACAGGAAGTGAGCTATTATGGGTTGTTCGGAAAACGCATGCTCTGGAATTTGCGATACTCCTCCTAGACGATTCACCCGATTAGCACCAAACTCGGTCAGCATGAAGTCAAGACACTGAGGACGCTAAATTGCAAGCAACTTTTTGATATCTCAAACGGTTTGGCCGTGGCGAAGAGACGAATTTATGGCGAGAAAAGGGAAACAGGAAGTGTGTTATAACTTTTGCATACATTAATTCATTTTGATGAAACTTCAGCTGTGTGTTCGTTGTAAGAGGCCGATCACATGGATATGACTTTTGTGAGTCAAAGTTATAGCGCCACCAACTGGCAGCAGGAAGTGTCACTTTTGTCCAAAGTGGGGGGTTAGTTTTATCTACATTCACCAAACTCGGTATATATATTGTACGTTTCGAGCCGGACAACTTTCTAATTTACAGTCATTAGCTCTGACCAACAGGAAGTCAGATAATTTGTTTGGAAGATAACAAGAAGTCGAAAGCGAGCTCTGAGTTTTTACCTTCTCCTCAAAAGCGATTCATTCAATCTCCTCCAAACTCGGACAACATGAAGTAAATATACAGAAGATGCTAAAATGCGAACGGTTATTGGATATCTCAAACGGTGTTCCCTTAGCAAAAGCATAAAAAACACAAAATAAGCACACAAGTGCCTGGTTCATAACTAAGGCTATACTCCCACCTGCTGGTTATTCTATATAATCACAGTTTTTTTTTAAGTTTTTTTTTCTCAACACTTATGCTCTCCCTTAAATGACCAGTAGAGGGCAATATTGTATAAGTTTTCAAGCAAAAAACCTTGCCTCTGTGTGTGTGTGAGAATGGTTTTCTAGCCTGCTGGGGACTTAAACCTGAATGCACACAGACTCATGGGAACTTCCTAATGGGTACAAAAGCTTATAAATCAGATAGAATGAGTTCTTTTGAAAATGTGAAAATGCAGAAAGTTTTGTGTGATGGGTAGGTTTAGGGGTAGGAGCAGTGTAGGAGGACAGAATATGGTTTGTACAGCATAAGAACCATTATGTCTATGGTGAGTCCCCAAACAGATAGTGAACCAGACATGAGTGTGTGTGTGTGTGTGTGTGTGTGTGTGTTGGGGGGTGGGGGGGGGGTGGATGGGCTGAACTGATAAGAGTTGCCTGCAGCATACTTTAGCATTACGTGTGTGTGTGTGTGTGTGTGTGTGTGTGTGTGTGTGTGTGTGTGTTCTTTTTTCTAGCCTGGTGGGGACTTCAACCTGAATGCACACAGACTCATGGGGACACGTGTCACTGATTTCTACTGTGTGTGTGTGTGTGTGTGTGTGTGTGTGTGTGTGTGTGTGTGTGTGTGTGTGTGTGTGTGTGTGTTTGTGTGTGAGAGAGAGAGAGCCACTCTTCTGTCTAAAAAGATTACCTCTCAATGCTGTGCTTTGGCCTGCATTAAAGGATTAAACATATTATTCTGGGTTTGAATAAAAAAAAATAATGTATAAAACCAGTTTATTTGTAGGGCATTGACAATATTGTTTTATATAATTAGTTAAATAATTGTGTTAATACAAATAATTATTTATAAAAATATATAAATATAAAAAAACATTACTAACAAAAGAAAAAACACATTTAATTGTCTTTAAAAAGAAAATGAAAAAAAGTAGTGTGTGTAACTTAAAAAAATGAGAAGATTAATGCCTTTTGTTTAAGGACAAAAATGAGAACCAATGAGCTACCGGTATATCGAATAACCAGAAGGTAGAAGTGTAGCCTTATTTAGTAACCAGGTTGGATATGTCCTAGGAAACACTGTTTTGAAGATAAAACTATTGTTGTTATTGCAAAACAGTGTTTTCAGACAGTGAAATAAAAACAATGTTCTCTCACTGTTTAGATTTTGTGTCTGTCATTCCCCCTCCCCCTCACTCTCCCTCTCTCAGAATCACTCTGTGTGTGTGTGTGTGTGTGTGTGTGTCTGTGTGTGTGTGTGTGTGTGTGTGTGTGTGTGTGTGTGTGTGTGTGTGTGTGTGTGTGTGTGTGTGTGTGTGTGTGTGTGTGTGTGTGTGTGTGTGTGTGTGTGTGGAGGGGGTCTCTCTCACTCTGTGTATGTCGCCTTGTTTCTTGTTTTTCATAATTTAACCATTTCATATCATAGGCTATCAGCAATATCTATCACTTTATTGTGAAAAATAAGTTTAAAAAAATGTATTATATATATATAACACTGGTCTTCTAAACTTACAATATTTTGAGCTGCAAAAAATACATTTGCACATAATTGAAAGTGATATCCTAATACTTTTAATTGTTTTCTATAACATGGGCTTTAAAGAAGGTCATGCGCTGTGTTTGCAAAGATCATGTATGACACCTCTTTAAACTAATTATTTATTGATAAAATGCAAATGGATAAAAAAAATCATTTCACATGATCTTATAAAAGTGGCTGTTTATAATAAACTTCTATAAAATTTTATGCACGCGTATTACTCTTACCTGACACTGATATTAAAATCATTGTTGCAGTTTCTGTGATTTGGCTTAATTTATTTTTAAGAGAAGTGTAAGGATAATACAACTTCAGCATTTGGACAGTATTCTGCACTCATTTTGAAATTGACATTTGACATCACCTGACATAAAATTAAAAAATAAAATGTAATTGATCTCAGAGATGTGACTGTTGTGGTTCCTGGTCATAGCAGCACCAGTTGCTGCAGTTAATGAGGTGAATTCAAATGACTTTGACAAAGTTCCATTATTTATTTTTCCCATATTAAATGCCTATTGCCTGCTGTGCACAGTTAAGCTGATGCCACCGGGGTGGCGGTGCCCCCGGCTTGGGCCCGTCATCGCTGCTCGCAGCTTTAATTTTTTGTTATTATTATTATTTATTATTTTTTTACGCGACTATTTGGGCATTTTTGGGGCCCTTCCCATGCTCGAAAACTCTTGAAACTTTGCACACGCATCAGAATGCGCGGCCATCAGGGCCGGGCTAAGGCTGGGACCCGGGCGTGGCAGGGGGGCTCGACAGCGCCCCCTAAAGTGGGGTCTGAAAACGTGGTCTATAAATCAAACACACTTTCACGTACATATATGAAACTCGGTACACATATAGAGCTCATCGGGCCAAACAACTTTCGTGCTCTAAGTTATGTGTCAGCCCAACAGGAAGTGAGCTATTATGGGTTGTTCGGAAAACGCACGCTCTGGAATTTGCGATACTCCTCCTAGACAATTCACCCGATCAGCACCAAACTCGGTCAGCATGAAGTCAAGACACTGAGGATGCTAAATTGCGAGCAACTTTCTGATTTCTCAAACGGTTTGGCCGTGGCGAAGAGACGAATTTATGGCGAGAAAAGGGAAACAGGAAGTGTGTTATAACTTTTGCATACATTAATTCATTTTGATGAAACTTCAGCTGTGTGTTCGTTGTAAGTGGCCGATCACATGGATATGACTTTTGTGAGTCAAAGTTATAGCGCCACCAACTGGCAGCAGGAAGTGTCACTTTTGTCCAAAGTGGGGGGTTAGTTTTATCTACATTCACCAAACTCGGTATATATATTGTACTTTTCGAGCCGGACAACTTTCTAATTTACAGTCATTAGCTCTGACCAACAGGAAGTCAGATAATTTGGTTGGAAGATAACAAGAAGTCGAAAGCGAGCTCTGAGTTTTTACCTTCTCCTCAAAAGCGATTCATTCAATCTCCTCCAAACTCGGACAACATGAAGTAAATATACAGAAGATGCTAAAATGCGAACGGTTATTGGATATCTCAAACGGTGTTCCCTTAGCAAAAGCCTAAAAAACACAAAATAGGGACACACGTGCCTGGTTCATAAATAAGGCTATACTCCCACCTGCTGGTTATTCTATATATCACACTGTTGTTTTTTTTGTTTTTTTTCAACACTTATGCTCTCACTTAAATGACCAGTAGAGGGCAATATTGTATAAGCTTTCAAGCAAAAAAAACTTGCCTCTGTGTGTGTGTGACAATGGTTTTCTAGCCTGGTGGGGACTTAAACCTGAATGCACACAGACTCATGGGGACTTCCCAATGGGTACAAAAGCTAATAAATCAAGTTTTGTGTGATGGGTAGGTTTTGGGGCAGGGGCAGTGTAGGATGACAGAATATGGTTTGTACAGCATAAAAACCATTACGTCTATGAGTCCCCAGAAAGATAGTGAACCAGACCTGACTGTGTGTGTATGTGTGTGTGTTTGTGGGTGGGTGTGTGTGTTGTGGATGGGGGATGGTGAATGGGCTTAACTGATAAGAGTTGCCTGCAGCCTACTTCAGCATTACTACTGTGTGTGTGTGTGTGTGTTCTTTTTGCTAGCCTGGTGGGGACTTCAACCTGAATGCACACAGACTCATGGGGACACGTGTCACTGATTTCTACAGTGTGTGTGTGTGTGTGTGTGTGTGTGTGTGTGTGTGTGTGTGTGTGTCAGCCACTCTTCTGTCTAAAAAGATTACCTCTCAATGCTGTGCTTTGGCCTGCATTAAAGGATAAAACATTTTATTCTGGGTTTGAATAAAAAAATCAATGTTTAAAACCAGTTTATTTGTAGGGCATTGACAATATTGTTTTATATAATTAGTTAAATAATTGTGTTAATACAAATAATTATTAATAAAAAAAATATAAATATAAAAAACATTACTAACAAAATAAAAAAACACATTTAATTGTCTTAAAAAAAAGTAGATTAATGCCTTTTGTTTAAATATAAATATAGAATAACTAAATATAGAATAACCAGAAGGTGGAAGTGTAGCCTTATTCAGTAACCAGGTTGGATATGTCCTAGGGAACACTGTTTTGAAGATAAAACTATTGTTGTTATTGCCCCTTCCCCCTCCCTCTCTCAGGATCACTCTGTGTGTGTGTGTGTGTGTGGAGGGGGTCTCTCTCACTCTGTGTGTGTGTGTGTGTGTGTGTGTGTGTGTGTGTGTGTGTGTGTGTGTGTGTGTGTGTGTGTGTGTGTGTGTGTGTGTGTGTGTATGTGTGTGTGTGTGTGTGGAGGGGGTCTCTCTCACTCTGTGTGTGTCGCCTTGTCTCTTGTTTTTTCATAATTTAACCCTTTCATATCATAATTGCTATCAGCAATATCTATCACTTTATTGTGAAAAATAAGTTTAAAAAAATGTATTATATATATATATATATATATATATATATATATATATATATATATATATATATATATATATATATATATATATATATATATATATATATATATATATAAAATACTGGTCTTCTGAACTTACAATATTTTGAGCTGCAAAAAATACATTTGCACATAATTGAAAGTGATATCCTAATACTTTTGTTTTCTATAACATGGGCTTTAAAGAAGGTCATGTGCTGTGTTTGCAAAGATCACGTATGACACCTCTTTAAACTAATTATTTATTGATAGAATTCAAATGGATTAAAAAATTAAATTTCACATGATCTTATAAAAGTGGCTGTTTATTATAAACTTCCATAAATTATATCCACGCATATTACTCTTACCTGACACTGATATTAAAATCATTGTTACGGTCTCTGTGATTTGGCTTAATTTATTTTTAAGAGAAGTGTAAGGATAATACAACATCAGCATTTGGACAGTATTCTGCACTCATTTTGAAATTGACATTTGACATCACCTGACATAAAATTAATGAATAAAATGTAATTGATCTCAGAGATGTGAGTGTTGTGGTTCCTGGTCATAGCAGCACCAGTTGCTGCAGTTAATGAGGTGAATTCAAATGACTTTGACATAGTCCCTTTATTTATTTTTTCCCATATTAAATGCCTATTGGCCTGCTGTGCACAGTTAAGCTGATGCCACCAGGGTGGCGGTGCCCCCGGCTTGGGCCCGTCATCGCTGCTCGCAGCTTTAATTTCACTTGGAATTGTAAATATCATCTCGCCGCAATTATAACTTGGTGTAAATAGCCACTGCAATACAATTATGCTGACTGATTAAATAAAGATTCACACTCCAACTTATGACAAAATCATAAAGACTAAAGGGGCACCCAGTGCATTAAACATTAATGCTGAAGGGTCCTGACCTGATTTGGAAGTGAGAACATGTTGAACAAATACACAGTGTTCTATTGTAGATGTCTGAATGTCAGGTCTTTCTAGTTCCTGCCCTGCCCTAAAAGCATAGTAGATTTATATTGGGGTAAATTAATCTAACTGAGCTGGAATGAAGAAAAAAAAACAAGAAAAACAAAAACAAAAAAACAAGTCTCTTTTCATGTCATTCCAATAATCAAAATGATGAAGATATTAGAACTCTCAGGCTTTTCAGGCAGACCGTGTACCTCCATCAAATCTGAGCACCCAACACATCTGCCCTTTGACTCGCTTTGACACAAGCTCACATCTTCAAATTTAACATTACCTATTCACATCAAGAAACCTGAGTCTTACACCATGTCCTAACCAGACATGCAGCAACACACAATATATTTCCCATGTTACTCAGTTTTAGTCCTCAGCACCCGCAACAGGCAATTCTTATTTTGCAATGTTTTCTGGGATGTCGCGGATGACAGCTCAGGTACTGATTGTGTTTTCTATTATCTCAAAATGATTTAATTTGAGTTTGAAAATCATTTTGCATGACGTTATCAGCCATAATGAAAGAGACAACGGATAATTTACCTCTTTACCATCTTATAACTTCAAGGAAACCACAACATTCAAGAACGTATTCCATTACAAAGATTCTATTCACTGAACATACATTTTGAAGATTGTTAAAATGGATAATGTAGCTTTTTTATTATTTTTTATTATTTTAAACTTTTTTATGATAATCCATTTTGTTGTGTACGTGAGTCCACAGTGGGCTTTCAGAGAGAAGCCTGCCAACATGCTCTTCTACAATCTTATCACATCTCATCTGGAGGACACTCTTGGCAGCAGGACGTGTGCAAAAGAAACATTCAAGTGTGCATGAGAAACTTTTTGTGTGCTCATAAGAAACTTTTATATGTATATTTATTTGTATTTTTTGAAGTGTCAAGTAGGGACTCTGCATAATAATTTTACATTGCTTAATAAAATATATTAATGGTTAATAATATATATTACCAATGAAGCATTACACAGAGTCCATAACCTTTCAAAAAATACAAATAAATGGTATTATGTATATATTATTATGTTATATGTATATGTATATGTTCATAGTTAAAGGGATAGCTCACCCAAAAATGATTTGATCATTTACTCACTGTCAGGAGGTTTCAAACCTGTACACTGTAAAAAATTATTTAGAAAAAAAGTTACCTGGTTGCCTTAAAATTTTGAGTTCACTGAAATTAAAATTTTGAGTTAATACAATGACAATTTTTTGAGGTTCGACAACCTTTATTAAAATATTATTAAAAGATTTTGTAAGTATTTTGGGTAATTGTGTGTGTTTTATTTCTGATGATGCAGTGAAACATGCCAAATAGTGCTATTTTCATGATTTATCAAATTTTTTATGTGGTTCAGATACAATAATATTTTGAGTTTCTATTTATTAAACAAATTTCCTTCATTGTATCAACTCAAATTTTTAATTTCAATAAACTCAAAATTTTAAGGCAACCAGGTTACTTACTTTTTTAAGTTAAACCAACAAAAACAAACCTTTTTTTTTTTTTTTTTTTTTTTTTTTTTTTTTTTTTTTTTTACAGTGCATGAGTTTGTTCTGCTGAACACGAAAGAAAATATTTGGAAACAATGTTTGTAACCAAGCTGATAGATTAACCATTGACTACCATATTTTCCCCCTACTATGGTAGTCGATGTTTCGATGGTTTAATTTCTGCTTGGTTACCAATTTTCTTCCAAGTCTCATGAATGAGGCCCGATGTGTTTAAAGAACACTGAATATGAATGCAATTAATCAAATCTAAAATGAGAACTACGCACTCCTAATAACCAATAAGCAATTCCCTTACTACAAGCTAATTAAACAATCATAACTGTGTTAATTACAGTGACAATGAATGACAAGAACTCACTAGCCTATTTACATATTAACAATGTAAAAACTGCAATATATTAACTACGAATTAACTATAAAACAATAGTTTGTTAATGATTTGTTAAACCTTTTAGCAATAAAAAGTGTATGCAAAATCTTGTGTGTATGCAACAATTTCTGCCGAATTGCTGTTGAGAGACATGCAGACACAGGACATTTATTGCAATAACCGCATTAGTCTGCATATCATTGGCTCAAGCCTCTGTTACTAGCTTTAAAATGACGTTATGGAATTAGCAACAAAGGAATGGGATGAGTTGCTAAATTAGTCTTATACACACAAGAGTGTTTAAAGGACAAAAATATGACGAATATCTTGAAATAAAACAAGATTTCCCAGGTTGAAAACAAATATATTTAAATTGTGCTTTTTGGACATATTTAGTATATTTAAATTACACTATACTAAATGCATATTCAATTATTTTGAAACAACTTTAAGTATATTAAGTGTATTTTAAAATATGCTTAAGTTCAATTTTAAGCAATTTGCAATATATTTTAATATATTAAATTGTGCTAAAATGGAACAACTTTAAGAACATTTAGTGCAATTTAAATGTATTTCTTTAAAAATGTCTTTTAAAAATATTTGTAATAATTAATTTTAATGGACTTCAAGAACATTTTAATAGCATTTCAGTTTATTAGAAATGCATTAATTTTACACTACTAGTATATTATAATGCGTTTTTTTTTAGTATTCAAAATGGTATAAAAAGTGTAAAAATTATTAAATATAAATGTTAATATATAAATATAAAAAAGACACGGACACACTTTGAAATATAGAAAACTTTAATGTACTATATCATATACATTACATCATATACATTACAAAATAAATTCCTTGAGTCCATTAAAAAAAGTACAGCAGAATACATAATCTCTTGACAAATACATTATAATAAATGAAAGATCAATGAAGTGCTATGGCAGAGCTATTTTCATACACCTTGTAGAACATTTCAGTTTACCTGTATTACTAAAAAGCACACTCTCTCACAAAAATTCGTATACATAATACGAGTGTGCAATATTTTGGAATGTAAACAGCAAAATTTATGCCGTATTATGCACAAACCCCGCCCCCATCCTACCCAAGGCCATATACACGCCATAAAGTGTGTATCATATGCACGCAAAAAACTGCGTAGTGTATGCACACCAAAACTCATTTTGGCGTACATTCCACGATTGCACACTCATACTATTAATACGCATTCTCATGTGATTGTGTTGGAATATGACATCATTGAACAAAGTTACTGGAGAACAAAGCCCAGGTTGAAAAGGATGTCCTATTAAATGTATAAAATGCACTTAAATTCAAGTAGTATGTTTATATTATATTTGAATTGTACTAAAAAACATGCTTAAGTACACTTTTAATACATTTAGTATGTCTTTTTCATCTGGGTTAAAAGGCATCATAACCATAGTATAAGCTGAATAATTGACTATTAAAAATAACGCACATCCGCCTTGCCGTGACTGCATTACCATCTTGGTGTGCTTTGTTTTTCTATTAACGCCTGTTGTCAGTTTTTCCTCCCTTATGTAGTACTTCTGTACCACCAAGCAGATCAGATGTTATGTTAAGTTTTTCTAGTATGTTTACAACCAAGAAAGCATTGGGAGATAAACAGAATGTACAAGTGAAAGGAAAACCCTTGTTTTGGCCGTGTTGCAGTCAGAATTTGAGTGCAGGCATGTGTTTGCGGTTGTTTTCTGTGATGTGAGAGTCTGTGGGCAGTAACAGTGCAGATGTGTCGCATTCCCAGTTCTCCCCTCCCCTCTGGAAACTTTCCCTGTGTCTTGGCATCAAGCGGAACTAATTGTCTCGGCTGGACTTAAAATCGATGCTTAGTTTCCCTTCAAGTCCCACATTTGTCCCAATGAACACAGTTGCTTGGCTTTAATTGTGTTATTGAAGAAGCAGAGGGACTGGAGTCGGGTGCTGGAGTTGGAGTGGGGCTTGTTCCTGTTGGACTGGGATGTTTGCTTATGTCTCCTAAATACTAGTCCATGGTGTCACTGACGGGCTTGCTGCTGTGCTTTATTTTTGCACAGTGCCTCACTGACTTCTCTTTGCATCAGTGTCTTGTTATCACCATATGAGAGTCTCAGTTAGCAGAGGTCTTTTGAGTTAATACGGAGTGATGTGTAGACATTTTGAGAAGTGCTTGCTGAAGGAAACATCTCTAGTGATTGGAACAAAGTATTAATATCAATTTGCTCTTTATAAAATAAAATAAATAAATGGTAAACTATTATAGTATTACTAATAGTTACAACAGCAGTGATAATAATAACAAAGGAATTAAATGAATAATTCACCCAACAAATCAATCTGCAATATTTAGTCACCCTCAAGTTGGTACAAACCTGTATGGATTTTATTCTTCTGCTGAACACAAATAAATATATTTAGAAGAATGTTTGTAACCAAGCAGATCTCGACAGCCATTAACTACTATAGTGGGGGAAAAAATACTGTGGTAGTCAATGACTGCGGAGATCTGCTTGGTTACAAACATTCTTCTAAATATATTTCTTTGTGTTCAGCAGAAGATATAAATTCACTAGGTGTCAGTAAAAGTAGACAAACAAAGGCTTAATCCAAAGTCGCACATTATACCCTCCTTTATTATTCCCTACATCATTCCACAGACATTGTCGATTGAATTTGGATACCCGTTGCTTGGGACAGACTGTGCTGGTGAGACACAGGAATTCATTTGCCGCAACATTTCCAGTGCATGGGTAAAGCACCGAAGACCCTCAAGGACACATGCCATCCAGCTCACTCTCTGTCCAGGCATAAACACGTCTCGGTTACGTATGTAACCCTCGTTCCCTGAAGGAGGGAACAGAGACGTACGTCAGAAATAGACAGACGAATTGGGATCTCAATTCGTCGGTCTACTTCTGACGGACGTCGAACGTGACCGACTGAAAGGGAACTCAACATATAACCTGAGACGTGGTAGACCAGACAGTATCAATACACATAAAGCACATTTTTGGCTAATGGCAAAAGACATTATGGGCCCTATCATACACCCGGCACAATGCAACGCTAAGTGAGATGTAAGTGTGTTTTGCTATAGTTTCAGCCCAACGCAGTTATCATTTTCACATCCAGCAGCACATTGTTTAAATAGCAAAGGAACACTCTTAGAAGAAAAAGTTCTATATTGAACCTTAAAAGGTTTCGGAGCTACGAATTTAGAAACCCTAAAAGGTTCACTGCAATTTTTTTTTTTTAGTACTTAGTATTTTTTGTCTTGTTTCTATTCCAAACATCTACAAATTCTTAACAAGCAGTATTTACTAGACAAGCAAAAGTAATTGTCTTGTTTTGGGAAAAAAAAAAAAAAAAAATTAAATTAAGAGAGAAAATAATCTGCCAGTGGGGTAAGTAAAATAAAAAAATAAAACAGCATTATTTCACTTACCCCATTGGCAGATTATTTTGCTTATTTTGAGCAAAAACTCTTAATTTTTAGTTATTTTCCCTCCCAAAAACTCTAGTAATTGTTTCTCATTGTAAGATTATTATTATATATATTTTTGTGTTGATATTTAGACTAGAAACAAGCCAAAAATACTAAATAAGAAATGCATTTTTTCAATGTTCTATATAGAACTCTTTTTAAGTGCCAAAAGGGTTCTTTCTTGTCATTATAGAACCTTTTTAGCATAAAAGGTTCTTTGGAGTATACTCAACTCCGAAGAACCTTTTATGCTAAAGAAGTTCTATAATGACAAGAAAGAACCCCTTTGGCACTTAAAAAACAACCTTTTAGGGGTTCCTAATATGTAGCGGCGATATAACCTTTTCTTCTAAGAGTGCACTCGTGCCCATCTGTTTGCCCATGCTGGTCTGAAAATGAGGTGTATTCAGGCGCATTGTTGGCGCGATGCTATTTTGAGGCAAATTAAATTGACTGCACCACTGACCGACTGAAACTGTTTAGTTCTGTCCTCGGCTGTTGTTTGCGCCTCTCTCTCTCTCTCTCTTTCTCTCTCTCTCTGGTCACGTCTATTTTCAAAAGTACCGACCTGCTGTAGGTACTTTTAACCGATAACATCCGAGTTTATCGATACAATGGTCTTTCAAAATTCACCCCCGGGGCCCGTTTCATACCGGTTTTCGGTACCCACCCCTAGTCAATAGTGCAGTATTGTTTGTGTTATTTAAAGGGGGACGTAAGTAATATTTGCCTATATGTGGGTGCACAACGTAAACATAAAAGGATTCTTCTCTGGAGAAGCGTTCAGTCTTTCCACTCACAAATTCTGCAATGTAAATAGCAAATTCCCCATGGTGCAAGTGTAAACCCTCCTGTTCCAACCGCCCGCTCCCAACTTGAACGCGGGTCCGCCAGCATGGGAGTCGATCGCTCTAACAAGGAGGCGAAAGGCTGCAATCTCTAGTGTCAGTCGCTAGAGAATCTCTTGAGATCAGAGGAGTGAGGTTTATTTGCACAGCGTCTACTAGGTGGCCTCCGTACACAAGAGCAACTGGCTTTTAAAGGGAATGGGAGACGAGACTCTTATTGGTTTATTGCGCGTTACGCCTAAAACACACAGATGACTCATTAATCTCTGTTTTATAGTGTTTTTCATTTTATGTCTAATGTGTTTACTGTAATTTTTAGTTCTTATTTATTCTGTATAGCCTTGATGGCTCTATTTATTATTATTATTATTATTATTATTATTATTATTATTATTATTATTATTATTATTATTATAGCTGACCTTAGCTTTGCTCAAAATTGCTATGAACTCATACTAGCTGTACATGTAAAAATGGCAAATAAACTTCAATCTTCTAACTTCTATTCTCTAGTGTCTAGCCTCTGAATGTACATTAGTTATGCACTTCAGCTCAATAATATCCACTATGGTTTCATACACCAGTGCAAGTGCTGTCCCTATATCACGTGGTATGGATGTGATTCAAACACACCCTTTTAAAGAGTGCACTTTTCCCCCCACACAAATCGCATTCAGGGATGTGGGGCTGTTTAACAATAAAACATGCCACAAAATTCCATAAAATTACAATGAAAGCAAGCTGACAGCCACCCCTGGTGAAAGATCTTGCATAATACAGCATGAATTCTATGTTGGTCTAGGCTGGTTTATGCTGGTTAAAGCTGGAAGTGCTGGTGTAGCTGGTGGGCCAGCAAAGTAATTTTGTTGTCAAGCAAAGCTTATTCACCAGCACTCCCTTTCCCATACTTAGGACTAGTAAACTAGCATCCCATATTAATCCAAGCATACAAAACATACCAAAACAAACTATGTGTACCTTTTAAGGTACAAGTGGCCGTCACTGAGGTGGTACCCTTAAGGGTATATTTTTGTACCTCCAAGTCAGGGGTAAGGAAGTTCGGTCATAGAGAGCTGCTGTCCTGCAGTTATAAGCTCCAACCCTACTAAGCCACCGTAGTATAAAACTCATGGCTCTCAGCATGGATTGCAGCATTAAGTATGTCACCATTGTTGAGGTTAATATGTGGACTGGGTAAACCCAGTCTGATCTGCTGGTAATTTGATTTCACCCTGTAACTCAACCTGTACATTAATTTCTACTGCTTCTGTTACACTTTTGAGGGAACCAATCACAGACTGGCTTATCCACCTGGCGCGCTATTGGTGGGTTTAACGCGACGACAGATAGATAATTAATGGGTCGTTGCCTGTTGATCCTGCCTCTTCTGATCTGATTGGTTGAAGGACTATCCAATTGCATACAGAGTCATTTGAATAATGCTTGTTTATCACGCCTCTTGTGCAGTAGAGAATACAGAGCAGACTCACCAGACCAATACCCCCCCGCATGTAAAAAAGCTAAATTTACAAATACTGCTTTCATTTGCCTTTGAGAATGAGCCATTTTTCTTTCTTTATTTGAACTATTTGCACATATGGCTTTTGTTGTTTCGCAACACTATATTCTCTGTGCTTTTAATGTTGGACTGGAGAAACAAGCATCATAAACTTCCTTTTATTATGCCTACACTGAGATGTAACTGAACCTACACTACAATGGATTATGCAAATCACCATTCACCATGCTGCTGCATTACTTACATATATGCATTATGTAGAGCCACACACAAGAGCTAAGGGCAGTGTGCTGTTGACATGATCCTTCCTCTTCTGATGTCTTCTTATCTGGATCATCTCTCTCTCTCTCTCTCTCTCTCTCTCTCTCTCTCTCTCTCTCTCTCTCTCTCTCTCTCTCTCTCTCTCTCTCTCTCTCTCTCTCTCTCTCTCTCTCTCTCTCTCTCTCTGTCTCACAAGGATTCTGGACTAATCACCTGTAAGCTACAAGAACCCTGCATCCACTCAAACTCACAGATTTTGTCCCCGGTGCACTGCTAAGAGACGTTAAGGGCCCTTGTGACCTTCTTATTCAGTTTTGTCAGGTGCTGTGAACGCAAACAAATCGCACCTGTGACTGGCAAACAAAACAATGAATAGGAGTTAGTAAATGAATAAATGTATGTTGCTCAGACCTGTAGTTTTGGAGAGATACTCAATTGGTTAGTGGGAGTGGAAAAGGCTTTGCTCTACTTCTTAGATATTTTTTACACTCAGTCATTTTTAGAAAGAGCTGTTTGTACTAAGAGCATTGCCTTCTTTTTAGTAGGGGAGACTGGGTATGGCTGTAACACTTTTTTCTTCAGCATTTGGAACTACCCTTTTTTTAGCTACACGTCTGAGACTTTTAGGCAAAGTACCCACACTTGTCTATTACAATGGCAACAGTTTAAATTTCTTCAATTATATCACAGACTTTGTGAGATGCTGATACAAACTGGTCCTTTGTTACAACCTACCCCACTACTGGGTAGGTTGTAACACACACTGGGGTAAGTTGTAACAGGTAGACAAAATGCACAAAAAAACACTAAGGGTACATCAAGTGATGCGCACCAACAACAGTTTTATTATTTTAAATGAATGGCTGTAACACTAAAATATGTGTGATAGTGGGGAGTATATGTGGATATTGTGTGTGTTTGTGCATGCAGACGTGTGTGGGTTTTTTGTGTGCATGTTTATACGGGCACATTCAAATGGGTGTGTGTGTGTGTTTGTGAGTGAGAGCAAATTAACATAGACATTCTGTAGAATTATTAAAATCACAAAATGTTCTTAGTTGTATGTAAGTGGATGGTTGTTTCAAAGCACATGTTACAACCTACCCCGCCACTGTCACTCATTCTTTAGCTGTATTAGCATGTATATATATATATATATTCCTCTCTTATGCAGTACTTCTGTTCCATCATGTGTGTGTGTGTGTGTGTGTGTGTGTGTGGGGGCATGTTTTTGTGACATACGAGGACACAAATGTCTAATGACATAGGTATGACAAAGGTATTACAAGGAGAGGGCAACTTATGAGGACATTGGCCATGTCCCCACTTTTCAAAATGCTTATAAATCATACAGAATGAGTTTTTTTAGAAAGTAAAAATGCAGAATGTTTCCTGTGATGGGTAGGTTTAGGGGCAGGGGCAGTGTAAGGGGATAGAAAATACGGTTTGTACAGTATAAAAACCATTACGCCCATGGAGAGTCCCTGTAAACCACATAGACCAACGTGTGTGTGTGTGTGTGTGTGTGTGTGTGTGTGTGTGTGTGTGTGTGTGTGTGTGTGTGTGTGTGTGTGTGTGTGTGTGTGTGTGTGTGTGTGTGTGTGTGTGTGTATATGTATTTAATAAACAAGTCCGAAATACATTGACTATTTTTAAAACAAAAATATATGCTTTATTATTGCAGGATGCTCATTCAAATTCAGATGAGGGAGTTTAAATATGCATTCTTTCAACCGTAACCAAAATATTACTACATAAACATAGCAGGGTAAACATTGTCATAATTTATCAGCATTTTTTCATAAGCAGTCGCTTGGCATAAACGTGTGCTATTCATTGATAATAATCACATTAGGCCTAATAATTGATAATAATCACATTAGGCAGTATCATGATTTATGTTTTTCCATGCCCAAAGTATACAATGCTTTACAATGATTATGTAGATGCTTTGTTTTACCATTTAAGGTATTGGTGACTTTTTATGATTTTACATTTAAGAAAACTGCTCCGCAGGGATTCAATACATTTCAAATATATTTTACATTTCACAAATTCAAGTGAAATGGTCGTACTGTCGAGCCATGCATTATCATGTGACCATTATCATGTGTCCATTTTGCCATCAGCTTCAATTGAATGTGCATTACAGAAGTAGAACTTTTGTTTTATTTTTATGAATATTGTGAACTTGGACATACAGCTCTTTTCATGTACTTTACTCATATATGTAACAGAGGCCAGCTAGTAGTTGCTGTGCGAGTAAACCTCACTCCTCTGATCTCAAGAGACGCTCTAGCGACTGAAACTAGAGATTGCAGCCTTCAGACCTGGGTTCAAGTCCTGCTTGGAGCTGGCGATTTGAGCAAGAGGGGTTACACATACATTAGGAAAGTATGTGCTTTTGGATACAGACTTTGTAACTTTTCTATCAATATCTTCATCAACAACCATTGACTTGTTTAGCAACTTCAACAGTTGTGTATGTGCAAGTTTCATACATGCTTTTTTTCCCCCTCTGCATTTGATAATCTTATATAGATTTATCAGTGCATAGCATTATTGTTATTTGGTTATTCTTGTAGAGAAATGCATTCGAATGAACATTAAAATCTGACCAGACACAGGATTCTTCATTTTATTTGGATTGATGGCTTGTCATATGCAAGTTACGATCTCAGCAGTGTTTGACAGGTTTGTTATATCAACTTCCGTCCCACTGTGTTTGAACACACGCCTAGGGGGAAGTGTATGCATTCAGGCATGTGTATTGCAGAGAGCTTCAGACAGATTAATTAACTCAAAGAGACTCATGGGATGGAGACTGGCCAACATCGAATGACAGCCCGGCTGTATAGCACTGTTCAGTGGAGGCATGCAGTTAATGTGAAATATGCCAGTGTCAATATTAATAATGGTCAGTTTCACAGCCCCTGCTTTGGTTCTTCTTCAAACAATACCCTTCTTGTCCATCAGAGGTGGTTTGATGCTTTCTGGTTATCTTCTCCTTCTTTGTTCTGATTGACTCTTCACAGCATTAATGTGGCATTTATGGACAATACCTGAAGAAAAGAAACATTGGAAATGAGATCTGTCTTGTTTCTGCAGCATTGAAAGTAAAGGGAGACTTTTGCTGAAATCTGATACCGCAAATGGTTATGGATTATTTATAGAATGCAAATATATAGCATTCACTTCCAAGTTAAAATAAATGTACACCAGTCCACATCACAGACCGATGCAACTCAAAAACTGTATTTAACAATTTTAACTCTTTCCCCAGGCGAGCACTTCACAACTGAATTTCTTTATCAAAACACAGTTGAAAAAGAAGCAGAAACAAACAATATATTATGTAGGCAGGTGCATATGTAAAGTAATGCAATCATCAATAATAAGCAGCATATAAATCAAAACTGCCTAATGTTACTGAATGAAATGTCGATAACAGGACTGTGCATGCTTTGGGGGTGTTGATGGACTCGATCTCCTTCTTTGATCATTATTCTGAATTCGATCTGAATGTAGACTTTGACAAAAACGTGATGTTCTCAGCTTTTTGCTTAAAATTTGGCTTTTTTATTTTTTATTAAACTTACCCATCTTCAAGTGTTGGTAAAAAAGGAATTAATGAAGCTAGAATAAAACAGTTATTTTTTGCTTAAAATAGGGGTGTGACAATTCATTTACTACATCGATGTATCAAATTTATATTCCTATGATCCAACTACATCGATCTGTGCTCGGCAAGTTGACCTTCCCAATGACATATATCAATCTAATATCGTTTTAAAAGGTAATCAATCGATTGTATCGATAATAGGAAATGACTCATTTGATTTAAGCACGTCAGACTTTATATGGATGTTTTTTTCTTAGCACTTTTAATGATAAAGGCGTTAAATGTTACTCAGTCAGCCTGTAGGTGACGTCAACCACCCGCCAGCACCCGCGCAAAGAAAACAAAACATAGAACGGACAGGATTTGTCATGACAGCGGATGCCACCATTGCGGTCCAGTCTGTGGAAACACTACGGCTTCAGTAAAGACGGAGATGTTCTTAATAAGTCGCTCGCTGTTTAAAGTTGTAGCAGGTTCAGCCACTACTCATTCAACCTGAAGAGATGTTGGTTGCACTTTATTTTTGATATTAATATTATATTTGTATTATTTTTATGTTGAAAAACAACAGCAAAAGTAGCAGGTAAACCTACTGTTAATTAAACCTGAAGATATGTTAGTTTCACTTTATTGTTGATATTAATATTGTAATATTTTTTATTTATTTTGAAAAACAAACAGAAGTAGCAGTAGAAGTAGTATGTTTGTTGCACTTACTGTACTTTTATTGAAAATGAGAGCAGAAAAGGTTAACTTACATCTACTTTAACCTAAACTGTTGGTTGCACTTTATTCAAATAAAATGTGAACACGTTTGCCATTAATTGTTTACTTGTTTGTTTATATCCATAATTAATTGATACCTGGTTCCCTTAAAAGAAATAACAGGAATCTAGGAAACTTCACCTGCACGTATTTATTTCAGTCACACTGATTAAAATTTTTGGCTAAAAAGTTACTGAATCAATTTCAAGTCACTGAATCGCTTCGGATCGTATCGTTCTAAATGAACCAACATCGTCCTTGAATCGTATCGACAACCTCAAATCGTGATACCAATCGAACCATTGTTAAAACGAATCGTTACACCCCTAGTTTAAAAGCATATGTTTTGTTCAAGATTATTTAAAAATGGGTGGCTTTCATAAATTTATATTTTAAATGAAACACTTATTCAAACATAAAATAAATAATTCTGATACAAAACAGGTTAAAGGGTTAGTTCACTCCAACATTTTAATTTTGTCATTATTTACTCACCCTCATATCATTGCAAACCTTGAAGACCTTCATTCATCTTTGGGACACAAAAATAAAGATATTTTTGATTAAATGTAGCTTTATGTGATGTGTTCAAACTGTTTTAAGTTTTAAAATAAACTTTTACTCATGAATCAGTTGAAAACAGTGTGGTATAAACGATTGAACTTGGGATTTAATAATGTATATCAGTTTGTTAAAATACATTTTTAATAATATTATATTTTTAAATGAGAGAAACCACTGCTTATTTTAAATAGAGTGCAGTTTCAAGTTTCACACAACAGAATAAATTAAACATTTTAACTTGTAATGATATGATTTATTATACACACTGCTACTATTTCACAAGAGGCATTGGGTTTCAGAAGGGATCTCAATAGACTGTGTGAAGATTTGCCCCGACATCAGGAAGTGAAATTAAATTTAGAGATCTCAGTATAAACTTTTCTCATCAAATGTATCTGAGCTATTATTCACATGTATTTTATAGCTCTATACTCTCACTGTGTCAACTGCTGACTTATATGTGACTCCTAAGAAATCTGAGGAATCTGCCATCATGTATTCATCCTCATATAGCAGAAATAACATTTCTCTTCTGGATTAAACACAGAAGACATTAAACAGAATGTTCGCCCAGTTTGTTATCTCCCCAATTGGCCATTAAGCACTGGAAATCTGCATTGATGTATCATAAAAGTGGTCAATTTGACCTATTTGTAATATTTGGCCTTCTGAATATGACTGCTTTGTGTGAAAAACTAAATTAAAATGTCCACTGAATATCTGGCCTTGCTGCAAAGAATTAGCCTGACAAGCCAGACCCACATCAAGATGTTTGGTCTGGAAACTCACCATAGACAGGGCTCAGTCCGAGGGGCGGGATAAACGGCTGTCTTTCAAACTCCCTCTGCACGCGATAGGATAGAGGTACACCAACCGGAGCAACGACGGTGAAGGGGAGCTCGCTGACTGATTAAACATTCGCCGTATCCGGTCGGCTAAACTCCGAACACATCTTCCCTTTTTAAGAATGACTTCAGTGCCGCTCTTTGTTCTTTTCTCAGAGGAAAGCTTAACTCCAATTCTTCCGGAGGCGCGGGCAGAGCTGATTCGAAAGACCGCCGCCGTTTGCCAGTTTCTGTGTTTACTAGAAGACTGTGTTACTAGAAGCACGCAAACGCAACTCGGCCGTCGTCATTATGGCCCCGCCCGCCGACTCTATAGCCTACCTACACGATGTGATTGGGCCGTTCAGATTCTGAGGAATACAGCTCAGATAAGAATTGAGAGTTGCTAGACCACACTTGCGGGCAAATTAAATTTGCTGCCGTTAGGGTGCGTCTAGATTTCTAGGCTAGCAAAGAATCATAATCTATGAAAGAACAAAGTCAGAGTAGAGAGGCCCAAAGGATTAGTTATTTAGAAGTTTGTCCAGTTCCCATAAATTCTATTGAAATACATTTAAAAATGTAAAATGCTTTAGCCCTTAAGCCCTTATAGTAAGAAAGTATTGATTAGAGCAGGATTTCAGCTCTTTTTGAGTTGAGTAATACAGTTTGATTAAATTGTAAAAAGGTTAAGTTTTATGGATGTGAAATCTTATATCTATCACCATATTGTCACATTGTCATTTTGATCAGAGATACAGGCTAGAATTGTAGCTTTAAGGCCATTGTAGGGTTGCTGTTTGTGAACTAAAGTATTCTCCTTTGCCACTTACTGAAAAATCATTTAATTAAGCCAATCAACCAAGAAGACAAATATGAAACCTTATTATAATGAATAGCCTCTATGGGACAATGAGCATTGGTCACAATCTCAGTATAGTGATTTCATCTTCTGCTTATCAAGCTTCTGTATCTCATTCATCAAACCACCCTTCTCATTTCTGCCCATTGATTTAGCAGCAAACTCACAGATGAGCTCCTATTCTAGAATTCCAAATAACAGCAGGCTATTGCTTTAACCCCACAGTCTCAGTCAGAGCTGATCCAGAGTCAGTGCAGTGTCAGCACACGGGCATATCATCTCCATAATCGGCTCACTGTTTTCTCTCATTGTGGTCTTTAGTCTAAGTCTGATGCCGAGTCACAGCAGCATGTACCATCCGCAGTCTCTGGGTCAGCTGCTGCGCTTGGCCTTTAAAGCCAGTCCTGCCGAGCGTCCAAATGTCAGCATACACACAGACCTTTCCTCCATGCGCGTGTGTGTGTGTGTGTGTTTGTTTGTACATGTGTGATGAGGATCGATGCAGCTTGCACAATCTTTACCATATGCGCAGCTCTTCCTGAAACATCGGTGCCTGTGTGCCATAGGTTGTGTGTGACATGTGAAGGTAACCCATAGTCAGAATTTGTCCTTTGCATTTAACCCACCTAAGTTAGTGCATACACATTAGAAATAGTGAGTTGTGGACACACACACACACACACACACACACACACACACACACACACACACACACACACACACACACACACACACACACACACACACACACACACACACACACACACACACACACACACACACACATACGTTTGTTATTGTGACATATGGCGAAATTTCATAGGTGTAATGGTTTTTATATCGAACAAATCATATTTGCTATCCCCTTACACTGCCCCTACCCCTAAACCTACCCATCACAGGAAACATTCTGCATTTTTACTTTCTCAAAAAAAAAAAAAAAAAAAAATCATCCTGTATGATTTATAAGCATTTTGAAAAGTGAGGACATGGTCAATGTCCTCATATTTCACTCTCTCCTTGTAATACCTATGTCATACCCATGTCATTATACACATTTGTGTCTTTATATGTCACACACACACACACACACACACACACACACACACACACACACACACACACACACACACACACACACACACACACACACACACACACACACACAACGTTTGTTATTGTGACATATGGCGAAATTTCATAGGTGTAATGGTTTTTATATCGAACAAATCATATTTTCTATCCCCTTACACTGCCCCTACCCCTAAACCTACCCATCACAGGAAACATTCTGCATTTTTACTTTCTCAAAAAAAAAAAAAAAAAAAAATCATCCTGTATGATTTATAAGCATTTTGAAAAGTGAGGACATGGTCAATGTCCTCATATTTCACTCTCTCCTTGTAATACCTATGTCATACCCATGTCATTATACACATTTGTGTCTTCATATGTCACACACACACACACACACACACACACACACACACACACACACACACACACTGCAAACCGTGGACACACAGCCTGAGCAGTGGGCAGCCATTTTTGCTGTGGCACCCAGGGAGCAATTGCGGCCTTGCTCAAGGCACCCGCAACCTTCGGGTTACCAGTCTCACTCTCTAATCATTAAGCCATGACTGCCCCCTAATATTTATGTCAAAGTTGTTTTTGGTTAAGATTAAAAATAACTTTGAAATAACTTTGCAGCGGTACACTGTTAGCGAGCATCCCAAAGCTGCTCACATTGCTGGTAGCAGTGATTAAATGAATATAAGGACGTCTGCATGCTTTCCTCTCAGGGCTCAACATTAACGCTTGTCTGGGACAAGTGGATTTTTTAAAGGGACAGGTGAAAGAGAATTTTACTTGCCCGACAGACAAGCAGACTTAATGGCCAATAACAAAAAACAACTAGCGAATGACCAAAATGCGATCGATAGTGATTAAAATGTTTATTGTATGATTTTCTGTGATTACTCACGATTAATCGCAGTATGCGTAAAATTCAATAATGAATACATAAGTGCCGCTAATTGAACAAAAGTGCAATAACATATGGTTTGCAAACACTTTAAACAAATAAGGTGCTTTTTACAGCAGTTAAAAGTAACAGTTACAATATTTCTTGTAAATATCAACTTAAACATTAAATTAATCAAATTAAATTAAATTGGTGGTATACATATATTGATTCTGTAGTAATATTCTCATCAGTGTTCTGTCAGCTTTTACATAGGCCGACTTAAATCTGCATATTTGTGATATTCACCCCGGGGCGTTATTTAATTTTATAAAGGCCATTTATTAAAATCTTATTAAATGTATGCATCCTCTTTCATGTTAAATTCTTACATTTGATTAATAAATTCAGTTATAATAGTAAAGACACTATAGGCTGTTACCAATCAAATGTAATAATTTAAACTGCAAAAAATACAGCTGCAATAAATAATGTTATAAGATTGATGTTCTAAATAAAACATGCAATCATACTTTTAAACATAAACGCCAATAGGGGGCACCAAGTGATTGTCTTCATAAGTGAGTCATTGAGTCGTTCATTCAAATGATTCATTCAAAACACTGAATCATTTAGTAACAAAACACCGCGCTGTGTTGCTTTCTTTTGGAACTATTTTCGTCTGTGAAATCATGGGTGAAATGGAACAAAAAAGTTTGTTTGGATCTAAAATTTAAGCAACTTAATATTAATTAGGCTATTGTTTATTGAACTAGGCTACACCATTCATGCTACACAATTCACGATTGCAAACTTGTGTTATTAACAATATCATAAATCATAAATATCAACAACTACAAAAAGCTCAGATTTACCCCAGTATGTTTCTTCTGTGAGTTTATATTGCTGCTCAATTGTTTTGATTTCTCCACGAATGTCTCTCACAAACAGACAGACAGCGCGAGCCTCAACACGACTTGTTAACGTACCAGAGGCAGAGATACACTCATCAATCGCTCTTTACATTGAATATAATAAAAACAAAAAAACAAAAATCTGAATCATTTTCGCGTTTGGGGTTATTTTTATATTTTATTTGTCCCATTTATCTCAGACAAAGAATGTCAAGCCCTTGGCTTAGGCTACAGACAGCCCTGTATTCTCCTGACCAATGGTTTGTCTGTCTGTGTATTCAGAGGCAGTGAGCAACGGCCTTTCAATATAATAATAAATAACTGTGTTAATGCGTGATAAAATAATTGTCGGTGTTAATTAATTAATGCGTTAACACGTTAATAACACGTTAACTTGCCCAGCCCAAATATATATATATATATATATATATATATATATAATGAACTGCCGATAACAAGTTAGCACTGTTGATGCTTGCGCAGCCTCTCGAGGAGAAATCGAAACAACTGAGGGCCCCTCTCACGGAGAAACTGCGGTAAACACTGAAAATGTGAAGTTTTTATTTTTATAACATATGATACAGCTAAACAACATCACACAACTAAGTGTGCTGTTTTCCTGAATACCATCACGACTGAAAATGACACTGATTTCATATGACAGTTCCAACTGGCGTTACAAAGATAAGGCTTTGTTTTTAATAAACAACCTGGAGCAGCGAAGAAAAAATAAAATAAATAAATAAATAAATAAATAAATATATATATATATATATATATATATATATATATATATATATATATATATATATATATATATATCGTGGCTTTAACAGTATTAAACATGAAGAAACAAAACAGTCAGTCACTTCTTAGAATGAGAATTTCTACTATAAAGCAGCTCACCAGTGTGTTCATGTTTTTACTTCTGTCTGACCTTGACAGACTGAACATAAGAAATGAACCGGAGGAGATTTCCATGTTGAAGGCAGAACCTTATATAGCATCATATTATGTAATCACCACGGATCAATGGTAGTTCAACGATGTTTACTTTTTCAGAAAGTTTGCTTTGGCAAGCTGTTTCAAACTCCTGAAATGAACTCCAAAGAAACTTAGTTTGGGCCTTTTCTGTTTAAAAGGACATCCCGGCAGTATACTGGGGCCTTAAAGGTGTACATAGACCTGCTTCTGTTGTACTATATAGACTTACTGTATGAGGTCACGAACCTTTGGTCATGTGGAACTTGTTGCCACAGCATGTGCGAAACAGTTAAAGTCTTCTTGTTTTTAAATCTCACCTTAAGACCCATCTTTTTAGGCTGGCTTTTATGTGATTGCTTTTCATGCTTGTTTTGTTGATTTTTTTATTGCAATTTTTACGTGTCCTTGAATATGATGTAAGGCACCTATAAATAAAATGTATAATAATAATATAAATAATACACAGACAGGCCTGAGTGTGACTGCTGTGAATGGCTGTTTGAGTGTGTGGTGTGATAAAGGCTCGCTCTCTCGCATTCTACTGTAGTTTTTTCAAACACTTGCTGACTTTGAGCACTCCTCACTGATCGGCTGATCATTAATTCTTTTTTTATGTCACCTTTTTGATGCGGTAGCAGTTTTTCAGTTGCAGCGGTGCCCTGTTGGCTGGTGATTTCAACAGAGTCAGCACACATCTTTAGACGCTGCTTATATATTATTCAGCCCCACAATCCTGTGTGTACATTCAGCCAATTCAAGTTTAGGTGGCTGGATAATATGCTGTTAGGCTTTCTAATGGACTCTACCTGTAGTAAAAAAAAAAAAAAAAGAAAAAAAAGTCTGTCTCCCACCAAAAAAAGATACCCCAGTAATCATGTGTCCACAGAGTTTCAGAAGAGGTCTCAAATATGTCTCAATATTTCCGTTGCAAATTTTGTAAGCAGAAATCAAATATTTAAATAGATCTCAGTTTCTCCCAAGAACAAATAAACAGAGTCTTTTACTTTGTAAAGCTTTTGCTTAACCCTTAAATGCATGACTGTTTTGCCAATCATTCTTACATATTTGGGTCTTAATCGAGCCGGATCTATATCTAACGTGAATAGATGTTAGACCTGTCGCGATAATGTACAACTCTCCTGATATTAGACTAACAATTACAGAACAATAAAATAAAATAAAAAAAATGAATATTTTGTTACCTTTTGGAGCTTGGAAGGGTTCAGTTTGAGCAGAAGTTTTATCCCATCACCACTGTCCTCATCAGAGCTCATTTCCAGTACATTCAGTATCTGGCTCATAGACGCGATCTCGCGCATTTTCTCAAAACACATTTTCATCATCTTCAAAATCAATATTTTGATCGCCTTCGGTGACAGTGGCACTAATATATGAATGTGTTCGGTAATTACTTCGGCACTGCCATTTTTGCAGATTATAATTATTATTGTTTTGTTTTCTGTCTGAGGTAACTGAGTGAAACGTCACTTTATCATCGCATTGCCACATATCAGACATCGCCACCTTGTGGAATAAAGGTGAATTGCACTTATTTTGTCATTTATAGATTTATTGATTGTTTTGTATAAAACACATACAGTACAGGCCAAACGTTTGGACACATTACTATTTGTAATGTTTTTGAAAGAAGTTTCTTCTGCTCATGAAACCTTAATTTATTTGATTAGAAAAACATTTGATTTGAAAAAAAATTAGAAAAAAAATTAGATTTAAAAAAAAAAAAAAAAGAATATTGTGATATGTTATTACAATTTAAATTAATTGGTTATCAATTTATTATACTTTAAATGATCACTTATTTATGTGATCAAAGCTGAATTTTCAGTATCATTCCTCCAGTCTTCCGTGTCACATGATCCTTCAGAAATCATTCTAATATGAGGATTAATTTTCAAAGTTGGAAACAGTTCTGCTGCTTAATATATATATATATATATATATATATATATATATATATATATATATATATATATATATATATATATATATATATATATATATATATATATATATATATATATATATATATTTTATAACCTGTGATACTTTTTTTATAATACTTTGATGAATAAAAAGTAAAAAAAAAAAAAAAGCAAATGTTTTAAAAATAGAAATCTTTTGTAACAACAATATACACTACTGGTCAGTAATTTGGGTTTAGTCAGTCAGTCTGACTTTTTTTTTTTTTTTTAAATAAATCAATAATTTTATTCAGCAAGGATGTGTTAAGTTATACAAATTGATAGTAAAGGAGATTTATATTAATTAAAAAAAAAGTGTTTTTATTTTGAATAAATGCAGTTCTTTTGAACCTTTTATTTATTAAATACTGTTTCCAACATAATAAATCAGAATATTAGAATGATTTCTGAAGGATCATGTGATAGACTGGATGTCACATGTGACACTGAAGACTGCAGTAACCATCCTGAAAACTGTATTGTGTTCTCATATTGTACTCCCAAACACTTTTGCTGATATTGAGGTGGGATACAGGTAAATTTAGGGACATGTGTGGTGGTATGGAATGGTTTAAGGTTAGGGTTAGTTGTAAAGGATGGGTGAACACCATTGTAATTATAAATGTCATTACAGAAATTAATTACATACAGTACATAATTACATGCAGATATATATATTTTTTAATGTAAGTACAATGTAATAACTTGTATGTATGTAGGCTACACAATAAGTGCATTGTATCAAATTATTAAAAACATAAATTGAACATTTAAATGAGAGACTTGCAAAAACAAAAACAAAACAAAAAAAAAACAGACAAACATAACCACAGACAGAACGATTAAAATGAGAGCCCTTATATTCAGAAGGATCCAGCTGAGGCAGTACTTCTGCATACGGATGTCTTCATGCATGATTGTATTACAGATACAAGGAAGGGTACGGTTCTTTTCAACTCAGAGCTCTGTGTATGTGAGATGAATTGAATTCGTGGAGTAATTGTGTGTGAATGAAAGTGTGTTGTGTGTGAGAGAGAGAGAGAGTGGGGATGGAAGGGAAGGGCTTGTGTTAGTGCTGTGCATTCTGTGCCAAATCTCAGTTATGATTGTGTCTGTGCATATTGCAGTGTGAATTATTCAAGAGGGGAGGTGTGAGTAATCCAGGCAGTATGAGCCGCTGATTTCTTAAGCCCCGTTTCCACCACAGGAACTTTACCCAGGAACTAGGAACTTTGGGTGGTACTTCGTGTGTTTAGACCGCAGGAACCAGGGTAAAATTGAAGTTCCGGGTAAATATTTCCCCCTCCAAACGGCCCTGCTCGCGAGGTAGTACTTTTTCAAAGTTCAGGAACTTTCGAGGGCGGGACTTGGGCGCTGAACATGCTGATTGGTTGAGCTCACGCAGTTCAACCGGCATTTTTAAAAGTCTTTTGCGAGGTTCGTTCTGCGTTCAGTAAATATCAGTCTTTGCTCTCTGTCTGGTGGCGCGCGGTCGTCTCAGCCATCTCACGTTCAATGTCCGTAATAGCTGATAATAATATACATTGTCATTTTAAATCTAGCTTTACAAGCTTTCTGAATATGCTGCATGCTGCTGAATCTGCATATTAGTGCTCTTTTCTGTCGTTGTTAATTACCTCTTTAGTAAACCTATACATAACCAGCAAAAGCAGCAAAGCTTGAATCTCTTCCATACTCGTTATTAATTTTTTTTTCACCATGTAAACGACCTGACCGATTACTTTTAAGTGTGTGTCCTTAAATGACGTGACAGCGTGCGCCGCGCTCATGTTGACAAGAGAAGAAAGCTAATTTTTCTGAGGGGTAAACTTTTTATTTCGTAAGTTATGCAGCTTTTACCTAAAACATACAATTTGCCTAATCTTCTCGGAACTTTATCGCGGTCGAAACGCAGACAGCTGCAGGTCTGGGGGGGAGAAAAGTTCCTGTAAAAAAGTTCCTGGTACAAATTGTTCCGGGTAATTTTGGTGGAAACGGGGCTTTACTGAGAATTCTGGGACACAGCCTGCTGATGGATGGTGGCTGTTTCATACTGTCCACTTGCCTCTGTATTAACTCTAGTATTTCTCGTGACATGTGCTCAGTAGATACGTTTTAAGAGCTTTAAGTTATGTTTCATTTAATTACTATGATCTAAACGGTTTCCCCTCATTTCTGAGGCTATAGCGCTATAAAAAGTGTGAACGCAAAACGAAAAGCGTTCAATGGATTTAACTGTCAAGCTGTTTAACTCAACAGTGGAGAATTTCTGGTGGAGAATGCAGCTTAAGCACATGCAGCTTATGTGGTCACGTAAAGGTGCGTTCTTAGGTTAAAGAAGAATGTGTATGTGAGCGAGATAACTAAAGTAATGGAAATGTTTGGACAAATCTGCACAGTAAACATGCACTGCACTTGACATGGAGTGCGTATGTGGTTTAAAATGCCAATGCATGCCAAGAAACTCAAGAGGAGAAACATGAGTTTATTCAGATGGTAATTGTTTCTCATACATACTTAAAGGGATAGTTTACCCAAAATGAAAATTAGCCCATGATTTAGTCACCCTCAAATCAGGTCAATATGACATTCTTTCAGACGAATAAATGTTGATTTATATTTAAAAAGTCCTGGCTTTTAAAGTCCATAAAAATACATCTGTCCGTCAAATACCGTGCTCCACGAGGCTCTGGGGGGTTAATAAAGGCCTTCTAAAGCAAATAGTTGCGTTTGTGTAAGAAAAATATCCATATTTAAAACTTTTTTAATTAAAGTTCCGGCGGATCGCCTTCCATAGAAAAGTGTTGAAAGTACCCTCTCAGAGTTCAAGATACATACGCGACGTCTGACGAGCGTACCTGTAGCGTAAGCCTTTGAAATGCAGAGGCACTTTCAACACTTTTTCCATAAACTGAATAGGGAAGGCGACTGGCCGAAATGTTACTATATAAAGTTTAAAATATGGATATTTTTTTTACACAAACGCATCACTTCATTTCTACAGGCCTTTATTAACCTCCCAGAGCCGTGTGGAGCACATTATTTGATGGACAGATGCATTTTTATGGACTTCATAAACAGAGTGAAAATCCCTGCTATTATAAAGCTTGGGTTTGCCAGGACTTTTTTTTTTTTTTTTATATATCTCAACTTTTATTTGTCTGAGAGAAGAATGTCATAAACATCTATGATGATTTAAGGGGGAGTAAATCATAGGCTTTTTTTCATTTTTGGGTGAACTATGCCTTTAATGTATTTGCATGATCCATGTTTTTGGGTGACTGGAGGAGTGAGTTTTGTGATCCTATGAATGTTCAACATGTCAATAAAATGAATGTTAGGAAAGTAATAGATTTTTTTATTAATCATTCAAAAAGTTTGTGATTTTTTGTTGTATTTTTTTTTTGTTGTTGTTGTTTTTGTTGTTGTTCTAGAGATGTGGATTAGGGAAAATGTCAGAAAATAGTATAGATCGAAAATTTGGCTTGGAATTTTTATTCGATGGTGTAACAAAAACTAATTTAGGATGTTCTGGATGTAAATGGCTATAAGATCACAGACTAGCCTCTGTAAATGTTTAAATTAAATTCCACATTACAACCTAAATAGGGTTTAGAAAAAACAAAAACAAAACAATTTCTTCAAAAAAAAAAAATTCTGCTTTCAAGTTCTGACCACCCACCCTGTCCATTCTCAGCGACATACAAACACCTCTCATTTCTTGGTTATCAGTTCTACAGCCACGGTTTGCAAACGCTTGGTTCATCTACCATCTGAGTTTTTGCCCTTTTAGATTGTGATCAGTTAACTATCTTTGGTTGGTTTAGCTCCTCCTGACAAACACTATTGGCCACTCTGACATTCCCAATGGCTCCTATGGGTCCAGAGCCTTAAGCACTATAACTCTAAGCACTAAGATCTGCCGCTGGGTCATCCACTCTCCCATCGATTGTGTCTGTGTGCTCCAATAATCTGCTAGATGACCATGTTTACTGGGATTAACCTGTTGCAGTCTGCACTGTAGAAGCACAGAGAGAATACAATTTTTTCATAGAGAGATTATTTTAATCACACACACACACACACACACACACACACACACACACACACACACACACACACACACACACACACACACACACACACACACACACACACACACACACACGTTTGTTTTTTTATGGGGACATTCCATAGGCACAATCGTTTTTATACTGTACGAACCGTATTTTCTATCCCCTTCCACTGCCCCTGCCCCTAACCCCACCCATCAAAGAAAACCTTCTGCAAAACATTCTAAAAAAACTCACCCTGTATGATTTATAAGCATTTTGAAAAGTGGGGAATGGCCAATGTCCTCATATTTCACCCTCTCCTTGTAATACCTATGTCATACCTATGTCATACCTATGAGAGAGAGAGAGAGAGAGAGAGAGAGAGAGAGAGAGAGAGAGAGAGAGAGAGAGAGAGAGAGAGAGAGAGAGAGAGAGAGAGAGAGAGAGAGAGAGAGAGAGAGAGGAATCTCCATGGACGTAATGGTTTTTATACTGTAACTGTATTTTATCCCCTATACTAACCCTACCCTTAATCTACCCATCACAGAAAACTGTCTGCATTTTTACATTTTCAAAAAGAAAACTCATTCTGTTTGATTTATAAGCTTGTTTCCTCATGGGGACCTCAATTTAGGTCCCCACCAGGATATAAAACCATGAACACACACACACACAAACACACACACTCTCTCACACGTGCACGCACAAACAAGAAAATACATTTTTTGAACACACTGGAAGCATTTAGTTAAGTGGTCTTTGCTAAGGCCTACTGTTTTTTTTTTGGATATCAGAATCACATCAGAATGGAAAGCAGTGTGCTGAAAACCACTAAGAACACTTCAGCAACCACTTAGCAAACACTCCCAAAACTCTAACGTGCTGGTGAGTTTTACACAGTATAACATTTTCTTCAGTAAATGTGCAAATCTAGTTTACACTTGCTATTTGAAGCATGACTCATAACAAAAGAATAAAGCAGGAGCCAGCTGCTTATTGCATCATTCACAGCACCATTAGCATGACCCAAGACTAAAATGCACCAGCGTCAGCATCCGAGTGAATGACTCCATTAGTCCTAGTAGAACCTAGAATAAAAGACACACAACGAAAACAAAATGTTAGCAAAGCAAAACTGCAGTTGCGTTCAGAAATGAGCCTTAATAACGGTGGAGTCCTCAGAATGAGTTACAATCGCTCAAGCCTCCTAATGATTGCTTAGACAGTCCAATTTTCCTGTTTAGTGGCATCATTTTCTTCTCAGAGGCTCCTTATCTGCCCAGTAGCAGTGTGGAGGTGAGAATGAAGGGATTGCTGTGACATTTAGGTAAAGAGCAGCCATCACAGCAGGAAGCTTTTGAATAAAGGCATATATAATAATAAGTATAGGTCATATAATCGTACACTCAGGATGTGTGTGTCCTAATAAATCAATTAGGGTGTGTGGAATGAAAGAGTTATGGGATATATGACTTTTGGTTGATACAATGGCTGTGATCTTCACTTTGATGCTTCACCAGAGAAGAATCCAGCAGGGAAATAGTCTAGGAAAATGATGTCCAACACTGAAAAAGCAGATATGCATTTTGCATTGACATCACAATACTGTGATGCAGATAACGGGAGATGGATATTCATTTTGGAATCTGCTATAGAAAATAAATGCACTGGTTGAATAATGAAAAACAGTCTTTATAACAGAGGGACCTCTCGGTTAACATAAGGTGAATGCAATTTGCGGATCATTATTCTGATTCTTGTTAATCTAGTGCACAGTTTTAATAAAATGAGTCTGATAGTTAAGCAGTTTTACTGAAAATCTATCCCTTTGCTCTTCAGTCCAATAGGTGGTGGAAATGCCCCTTGCAGTGCACAAGCAATATTTAGTAAAGCTTGTGTATCTACAACATAGCTTGTTCACATACACAGCAATCTTTACATGCGCATAGTAACACACACTATTTTAAACCCTTTACATTATCCAGGGGTGTGGCAAAGCAGTAGGCTGATGGAATGGATGAAAAAGTACATGGACTGTTACAGAAAAGTTTTAATATTCAACCATAGGTAACATAAATATTTAAATGTCCAATATAGTCTAATATTGATTTAATTTCGGCATGAAACAGAAGTTGCCCTACTGTGACATACACTCATCTAAAGGATTATTAGGAACACCATACTAATACTGTGTTTGACCCCTTTCGCCCTCAGAACTGCCTTAATTCTACGTGGCATTGATTCAACAAGGTGCTGAAAGCATTCTTTAGAAATGTTGGCCCATATTGATAGAATAGCATATTGCAGTTGATGGAGATTTGTGGGATGAACATCCAGGGCACGAAGCTCCCGTTCCACCACATCCCAAAGATGCTCTACTGGGTTGAGAACTGGGGACTGTGGGGACATTTTAGTACAGTGAACTCATTGTCATGTTCAAGAAACCAATTTGAAATGATTTGAGCTTTGTGACATGGTGCATTATCCTGCTTGAAGTAGCCATCAGAAGATGGGTATGATGGTCAAAGGGACATTTAAACTATGCCCAATTGGCATTAAGGGGCCTAAAGCGTGCCAAGAAACTGCACATTGGTAACAAGGCATAATGGACCCATGTTCTTATCCTGTTTACGCCAAATTCTGATTCTACCATCTGAATGTCTCAACAGAACTCGAGACTCATCAGACCAGGCAACATTTTTCCAGTCTTCAACTGTCTAATTTTGGCGAGCTTGTGCAAATTGTCGCCTCTTTTTCCTATTTGTAGTGGAGATGAGTGGTACCCGGTGGGGTCTTCTGCTGTTGTAGCCCATCCGCCTCAAGGTTGTGCGTGTTGTGGCTTCACAAATGCTTTGCTGCATAACTTGGTTGTAATGAGTGGTTATTTCAGTCAAAGTTGCACTTCCATCAGCTTGAATCAGTTGGCCCATTCTCCTCTGACCTCTAGCATCAACAAGGCGTTTTTACCCACAGGACTGCCGCATACTGGATGTTTTTCCCTTTTCAGACCGTTCTTTGTAAACCCTAGAAATGGTTGTGCGTGAATCCCAGTAACTGAGCATATTGTGAAATACTCAGAACGGCCTGTCCAGCAACAACAACGATGCCACTCTCAAAATTGCTTAAATCACCTTACTTTCCCATTCTGACATTCAGTTTGGAGTTCAGGAGATTGTCTTGACCAGGACCACACACCTAAATGCATTGAATCAACTGCCATGTGATTGGTTGATTAGATAATAAACATAAAACTGTCCAATAAACACGTCATTAGATCCTATGCTTAAGTCTGATATACGACTTTTACGCAATTCACTTTTCTGCTTCAACCTCTTGTACGTGCTTGTCATGTTCTGAATCGCTCACATCAGCATCACTGACCTAACCAGATGGTTGCCTTCAATTAGATCTGCGCCAGTCCTGAGGACTCCACGACTTAGCACATATATCAGGATTCATTACACATCCTCCTCTCAACGTTATGCTTTTGGGAGAAATGATAGCATCTTATGCCTGCGTGGGTTATGAACACTCACAGAAGATCAGAAAGTGGGCATGTAGATATGTTCTTTTTGGTGTATATCACCCAGACTGGGTTCATCTGACTCACCCTTTTGAAGTGTAGCTACATCCTTCCGCTTCCCAAACGGGACCAGATATGAGGCAAATATCACTGGATGGTATCCAATCAGAGGAAGAAAGGAGTGAGTTTATGCCAGAGCACTTCAGTCGCCAGCAAACCTTGGATATATTTAAGGACTTTTCACGCTTATTCTCTTTGGAAAGTCCAACATTTATGTTCGGATTATGAAAAAGAAAGAGCAGGGACTGTTATCACTTTTTCCTTTTATCTCTGTAACTCAGAGTTACTGGCTTTTTTGTGCTATTTATTTCAGGTTGCATTCGAAATCACCCCTTATACCTTCATTCACCATTTCCTATATTAGTCCACTGGGGTAGTTCACTTGAGGGAGTGAATGAAAATGAGTGAGTGAATTCAGACACTGTGTGTGGCGGAAGGGCTGCCGCTTCTGTATAGTTTGTGCTTGCTGTTTAATAATCATTTGAAACTTTGCAGACTGGCAGCTCCGGTAGTAATGAAAATATTTATCTCGAACTCTGTCATGAAAACTATGTACAAACATAATAATCAATTTCAGGAATTTATACCTGTATGATATTATGCTGTAGCCATTGGTTTGGAAAATTGATGACTTGATTATTCAGTTGCGGATGCCATCCTCAGGTCATATGTGGGAATTTATTCACATATGTCTCATCTCATGGTTCACATTTTGAAAAAACAAAAAAAACAAAAAAAAGATTTACACAATTAAACATATGAAAACCCACATTCAACATAAAGCAATGATAAAAATAAATATACACATTTACGCATTTGGCAGACGCTTTTATCCAAAGCGACTTACATTGCATTCAAGGTACACATTATACATTATTGTCAGTTCTTGCTTTCCCTGGGAATCAAACCCATGACCTAGGCGTTACTAGCGCCACGCTCTACTGGTTGAGCTACAGGAAAGCCATACACAAAATATTATACACAAAATATTATACACAAAATATAAAGCCAGTACACAAAATATTTTATATACAAAAATATAGCCATTCAAATTAACAAGATCACCCCCGATCATTTGATCATTTGCAAACTGGCAGCTCCGGTAGTAAGGAAAATATTTATCTTGAAATCTGTCAAGAAAACTATGTTTAAACATAATAATCAATTTCAGGATTATTTGATATCCGTTCGAATGAGTTTTTTTCTAAAAAATGACAGCCCTAGTCTACAACCCCACCAGATACCTTCACTCGGCAAAGGAGTGACGGCTCGTGGTACCACCACAGAGAGGCACAAATCACTCTCCAGAACATTTTCATTCACTGTTCCCTGCTGGTGGAACGATCTCCCCACCTCTGTCCCTAATGCAGAATCACCGATAGCATTCAGAGACAGCTAAAAAACCATGAGCACTTAACCTCATCTTAAAAAAAATCCCTACATTTTTCCTCTATTCCCTCCCTATTCTTTGCTATTCTAAGCAATGTCCAAAACATAGTATTTCAGGCACTTTTTGTGATGTTTCGCCTCTTCATGATGGATCGGATTACTTCCTGTATTCCTCAGTTGGAAGTCGCTTTGGATAAAAGCGTCTGCTGAATGAATAAATGTAAAATGCAAATGTAAACTGCAAATTTCTCTAATAGGCAAGACACAGAGGGTGTTTTGAATGTGTTAAATAAAGTGAACTGATATCCTGTGTTCAGGGAATAGGGAATAGAGAACACCGTGTAGGGACCCTGTGAATCAGACCGCAGCTAAGGTCTTTAGGATCAAATGAAAATCACAGGCAGGATTGTTTAATTAGGGTCAGAGCTGAACTCTGCAGGACAGGGACTCTCCAGGACCAGACTCTGGCCACCCCTGCTGTAAAACCTTTATATATATATATATATATATATATATATATATATATATATATATATATATATATATATATATATATATATATATATATATATATATATATATATATATATATATATATATATATATATATATATATGTATATATATATATATATTTTTTTTTTTTTTTTTTTTTTTTTTTTTTTTTTTTTTTTCACAGAGATGAAAGCGATAATGAATAAGACTGTGTTGGTCAGGTAGGATTTCATCCCTGCTTATACTGTTACAACTCCAGCTGTGTTACAACTCTCCCTGCTATCCCCTACTAGAATATCACATTTTGAAAACCACTTGTTATTATGATTGTCATCTTTATAAACTGGAAAACCAGAGAATAATGATGAATACAAATTGGGAAATGTTTATGTTATTGCTTTGCAGAAATGCTGCATGGGGAAAAATTAGTTTCCTTCTAATTCTCCAAGTGTCTCCTCGGATGAGACTAAGGTTGCTTATGAAATCCAAACCTAAAGCAATGTCTGTTATTGGTATCTTCCCCATAGACACGCCAATTGCTACAATCATGGTGCAGTTGGGAAATAAACTGCCAGGCATTGGAAAACAGCACACGGACGGGAGTGGAAAAATCAATCTCTTTTTTAGACATCCAACAGCACAGAGAGAAACATGGGGTGGGATGCTGATGGCATCTGTCATTGCGGACGCTGGTGCGACACGAGGGCCGACGTGGGGTCATACTCGCAGGGGATTGTCATTTTAATAGACAAGCATTTCTTGTCTGTCGCGGATCATTTATTGGGGCAAAGAGCAGCGGTTACTGCAGTAGGGGAAGCAGCCATGGCGCCATGCAATGCCTGACAGCTTGAGGATGGCGGGTGGAAGCTGTCCTCTTTGATCTGTCAAACCTGCATGATGGAATGCACTCCACAAATACCAGCTGCTCTTTTGCAAGATTACACGCACCTAGGGGCGCATCCACGTTCTCTTAATGCGTGTTGTGACATGGAGTTGTTGACGTCCCATCGTGATTGACTGAAGTGATGAGCAGTCATCTCATGAGCCAGTGTTTAACAACAGCCCTGAAGCCTGAGACCCACTAACCTTCTTTTGACCGATTTATTAGATGAGAAATCAAGTGGTATCATAATTGGCCGTGCCTGAGAAGTGCTAATTTTGAGAGGGTACATTAGAGATAGCCCTTTTAAAATCGTCACCCAGGCGCTTTCTTATCACGATTTTTTTCGAAGATAATTACACGTTACATTACATATATAAATGAACGGTGAATGGTCATTCTCAATGCCGTTCAGATGGACTTCTCCTAGGTTGGAATACACTACACAGCTTTGGATTTTAAAGTCCAAATGGATTTTAAAACACTATACTCCAGTTTAACAGTAAAGGCTTAAAACTAGTCCCAGACTAAAGAGTGTAACATAGTCCACAAGAACAGAGAAAGTTCTCGCTCACAGGGCTGTGAAAACAAAATTATATCGGGGGCAGGACTTTTTTCTTGTGGGTGTCTGATAACTGTTTTTTCGAAGACATGATTATAAAAGCTACTTAAATATCCTAATTGAACTAAAGCCTAAGGCTTAATCTAAGAACTATCTGTGAAACCAGGACTAGGCACCATCCAATTTCTAACTTTTTGTAACAGAGAAAAACGTCTCAGGTTACGTATGTAACCCTAGTTCCCTGAGGGAACGAGACGCTGCGTCGAAACGCTGTGAGAACGCCTCTGCGTTAATGCGTCGTGAAGCGCCTGTAGAACCATTCCATCGGAAAAAAGATCGATCGTCGGCGTGATGACGTCATCGACCGGAAGCTATAAAACGTCCGTGAAAACAAACAGGAACTAACTTCTGATAAAGCCTGAAGTAAGTGATCACGGACACGCCGGGAGTATGGCAGAGCGACGCAGCGTCTCGTTCCCTCAGGGAACTAGGGTTACATACGTAACCTGAGACGTTCCCTTTCGGGGAACTCGAGCTGCGTCGAAACGCTGTGAGAACGCTTATACCCACATCGCCATAGGACCAAGTGTCTCGTATGTGTGAAACCGAAGCGCACACGGTTACGAGAGAACCTGTGCCCCTACTGTAGATGCCAGGTCTAGCTCGTAGAACCTGACGAAGGTAGAAGGAGACGACCATCCGGCCGCGTTACATATATCATGGAGGGAAGCCCCCGACAAAAGTGCTTTAGAAGCAGCCATACCCCTGGTAGAACGTGCCCGGACAGCCAAAGGAGATGGCTGCCCGGCAGCTTCATAAGCAAGTGAAATGGCCTCGGCCACCCACTTGCTCATCCTCTGCTTGGATACAGGAGCCCCCTTCTTAGGGGGTCCGAAGCAAACAAACAATTGTTCAGTTTTTCTCCACAGGGCAGCTCTGTGGACATAAGTATCCAGTGCCCTCACCGGACACAGCAGATTTAATCTTTCCTGGTCTGACGTCAAGAATGGAGGAGGACAGAAGGCTTGTAGAGTGATGGGGCCCCGTGGGCTCGTAGGAACCTTGGGGACATAACCCGGCCTGGGATGTAGAAATGCTTTCACCATCCCAGGCGCGAACTCTAGACATGAGGGCCCTACTGACAGGGACTGAATATCTCCTATCCTTTTAAGAGATGAAATGGCCAAAAGGAAGATAGTTTTCAGGGTGAGGAACTTATCCGAAACCTCCTCCAAAGGTTCGAACGGAGGTCCGGACAAGCCCCTCAAAACAATGGCCAAGTCCCATGCCGGGACCCTCGAGTGCATAACTGGCCTCAACCTTAATGTGCCACGAAGGAAGCGTGTAATTAGAGGGTGTCTTCCCAAAGACACTCCACTGCAAGGGACGTGGACAGCGCCCAAGGCCGCCACGTACACCTTAAGTGTGGAGGGGGTCAACCCTGCAGAGAACCTTTCCTGCAGGAACTCCAGCACTGTACCAACCGGGCAGTTAACTGGATCCCACTGGCGTTCTCTGCACCAAGCTGAGAAAAGTCTCCATTTCAAAGCGTACAGCTTCCTCGTGGACGGAGCTCTGGAGTGTAGGATGGTCTCTACGACCTCGGCCGAGAGACCCTCCTCTATGAGCCTAGCCCCCTCAGAGGCCAGGCCCACAGTTTCCACATCTCCGGGCGTGGGTGCAGGAATCTCCCGCCCGCCTGAGAGAGTAGATCCCTCCTGGTCGGAATCTCCATCGGAGAGCCTTCCAGGAGAGATATCAGGTCCGAAAACCATACTCGGGTCGGCCAGTTCGGGGCCACTAGGAGTACCTGGGCCCCGTCCCGGCGTACCCTCTCCAGAACTCCTGGAAGCAGAACAATCGGGGGGAAGGCGTACAGAGGCAGCCTCGGCCACTCCTGTACCATGGCATCCAGCCCCAGCGGAGCCGGATGGGTCAGAGAAAACCACCGCGGGCAGTGAGAGTTCTCTGCCGAAGCGAACAGGTCTATCTCTGCTTTCCCATAAACCTTCCATAGGAGCTCCACCACCTCTGGGTGGAGTCTCCATTCCCCGGGCCTCGGCCCCTGTCTCGACAGGTTGTCTGCTTCCTGGTTTAGGGCCCCCGGGATATATACTGCCTTGATTGACAGCAATTTCCCTTGGGCCCACAGGAGGATCCGATGTGCCAATTTGTCCAACGGACGAGACCTCAGACCCCCCTGGTGATTTATATAGGCCACCACGGACGTGTTGTCTGTTCTGACTAGTACGTGGTACTGAGGTCGGGCAGGAACTGTTTCAATGCAAGAAACACTGCGAGCATCTCCAGCCGATTTATGTGCCAGTGCCGCTGATGTTCCTGCCATAGACCCTGGGATGAGCGACCACTCATGGTCGCCCCCCAGCCCGTGAGGGAGGCGTCTGTCGTTAGCGTTACGCGACGAACATGAGCCCCCAACACGGGACCCTGAGATAAAAACCCCGGGTTTTTCCACATGACCAGAGCACGTAGGCATCGCCGCGTGACTTTGATCGTGCGGAGCGGATTTCCCCTCGGGGAGAACCCTTGTGTTTTGAGCCACCACTGCAGTGGCCTCATGTACAGTAGGCCAAGAGGTATCACGTTGGACGCTGCTGCCATGAGACCTAACAGTTTCTGGAACTGTTTCACAGTGACGGCTCGGCCTAGCTTCTGTTCTTTGGCGGCTGCCAGGATCGACGCTATGCGTGTTGGCGATAATTGCGCCCGCATAATTATCGAGTCCCAGTTCACACCTAGAAAAGTGGTTCTCTGAGCCGGAGAAAGCACACTCTTCTTGGCGTTCAGCCTCAACCCCAGCTTCGACATATGGGCGAGAACAGCATCTCGATGCTGAACCGCCATCTGCTCTGTATTCGCTAGAATCAGCCAGTCGTCGATGTAGTTCAGTATGCGGATGCCCTGAAGACGCAGCGGCGCCAGAGCTGCATCCACACACTTGGTGAACGTGCGGGGTGACAGTGCTAGACCGAAGGGAAGTACACGATATTGGTATGCCTCTCCCCCGAAGGCAAACCTCAGGAACTTCCTGTGATGTGGACGGATGGAGACATGAAAATACGCATCTTTGAGGTCTATGGTGACAAACCAATCCTCCGATCTGACCTGCGCTACAATCTGTCTGAGTGTAAGCATCTTGAATTTGAGCTTGGCCACCGAGCGATTCAATAGCCGCAGATCTAATATCGGGCGTAAGCCCCCATCCTTCTTCGGCACGATGAAGTAACGGCTGTAAAAGCCAGACTCCCTGCTGGGAGGGGAAACCCTCTCTATAGCCCCTTTTTGCAGGAGTGTCTCTACTTCCTGTGCCATTACCAGAGCCTGCTCCGGGCCCACCACTGTAGGTAGGACACCGCAGAAAGGAGGTGGCCGACTTCTGAATTGAATGGCATACCCCTTTTCTACTATCTGCAGGACCCACTGAGATATATTTGATAGACGTTTCCATTCGTCTAGAAAATCTACTAAGGGAACCAGCCTCTCGAGGCTGGCCTCTGGTGTATTTTGAGCAACAAGCACAGTGCCCTGAAGCGGCGGACCGGCAGGGAACAACTGACTTGACTGCTCGGGGACCCCCCGAAGGGGGTGCGGACCACCCTCGGGTGGCCCGCGGAGACCGACTGCGCCCCGGCATTGCGGCAAGGTTGGCAGCGCGGCCCCCCGAGGGTGCCGTAGGGAAACGGGTACCGTAGGCAGGGGTAAGCACCGTTTCCCTACGGGGGGAACCACCCTCAGCGTCCTGACGCTTCTGGCGTCAGGAACGCTTCGACGAAGCCTTCTTGGCGATCAGGACTGTCCGCAGATCAGCCCTGCCCCTCGAAGGCTTCGTCTGAGAGCGCCGCCCCTGGTCCCCGCGCTGAGGGGGAGCCCGAGCGGCGACGCTCTGCTTTTGTTGTGCCCTGTGAGCTGAGCTCGTACTCGGCTTGGGCTGCCTGATGTCAGCGGCAGCCCCAGGGACCTGGACTCGGAGAGGGAGAAACTGCTTCAGCGCCGCAGCTTGTTTCTTTGACTCCTGGAACCTCTCGGTGACAGTGTGTACTGCGTCACCGAAGAGGCCACCAGGAGACAGCGGCGCGTCGAGCAGAAAGCTCTTCTCCCTCTCTTTGATTTCGGTGGGGTTGAGCCATAAATGTCTCTCCGTAGCCACCAATGCTGCCATCGAGCGGCCAACACATCTGGCCGTCTCTTTGGTGGCCCGGAGAGTTATATCAGCTGCTGTTCTAAGCTCATTTATGACGTCACCCCCCACTTCATCGCGTCCATCTAGATCCCTGAGCAGGTCAGCCTGATAAGCCTGCATAATTGCCATGGTGTGAAGGCATGCAGCAGCCTGACCTGCCGCCGAGTACGCTTTGCCCACCAGTGCCGACGTTGTTTTCAATGGTCTGGTGGGCAAAGTCGGGGCCTTTAGGGACGATGCCGAGGAAGGCGAGAGATGGCTCGCAAGCGTCTCTTCTACCTTTGGCATCGCCCCATAGCCGTAGTGCTTCAGCCCCATGATGTTACTATAGACCGTAGTCTGAGGGCTGAACACACGGTATGATGCCGGTCTCCTCCATGATGTTGCCACCTCGGTGTGCAAATCATGGAAGAATGGCAGGCCCCGCCGCTGAGGTTCTGAAGCGCGAGCGGGCAGGAATCTTTCGTCTAATTTACTAGAACGTCTCTTTCCTGCCTCAGATCTTTCTACGGGCCAGTCAATGTTTAATCTGGCCACGGCTCGCGTTAGAACCTCAACGAGCTCATCACTCGCAGGAGACTGAAGTGGCGAATCTTCAGTCGCGATGCTCTCAACGTCCACCTCCTCGGAGCTGGATAGTTGGAGCACCGGCGGCTCTCTCGGGGGGGAAGAAACCGCAATGCGTGCTTCCAAGCCCCGAGAAGAACCGCTGGATGGAGCGGGTGAGGGCAGAGATAAGGCAGCGCCCGTCTCAAACCCCTCCGCAACATCCAATTGTGAACCCCACGACTGCAGCCTCCGCTCTGCCTCGGCAGCAGCGGGACCAGAGCCGCGGGGAACACGAGCCGAGGCACCCTCCTCGAAGAGTGCCCGGCGGGAGCGCAGCGTTCTCAGTGGCATACGCTCACAGTGCTCGCAAGCAGCCCCCTCGAGGGCTGCCTGGGCATGCTGCGCTCCCAAGCAGGCAACACAAAGAGAGTGTGTATCCCCACTCGTGATGTAGCGTGGGCAGGGATGAACACACCTCTTAAAGTTACTGCTTTCGCTCGCCATTTCTCTATCTATTTTATTTTCTCTTTTTTGTAAAATATATGGAATATTTAACAAAGGGTGGAAAAACTCTTTCAATAGACAGACAAAAACACCAAATAGACAGACAGGTTCACACAGATCGCTTACTGAAGGCACAGAAGCTAGATCCTGTTTGTTTTCACGGACGTTTTATAGCTTCCGGTCGATGACGTCATCACGCCGACGATCGATCTTTTTTCCGATGGAATGGTTCTACAGGCGCTTCACGACGCATTAACGCAGAGGCGTTCTCACAGCGTTTCGACGCAGCTCGAGTTCCCCGAAAGGGAACTGGATCACACACTACCAGACTCATTCCAAACACAACAAACTCAGTCAGAAACAATATGACCTGGTTTCAGACAGGGATTAGTTTAGACATTTAAGTAGCTTTTATAAATATGCCTTTAAAAAAAAATAACATTACTGATGTGTATTTTGAGATATTGGAAGATATGTCATTTCAAGTTGCTTTCAGGTAAAATAGCTCAAACATGCATTTAGTCTGGGACTAGGCTTAAGACTTGTTTGTGAAACTGTGGGTATGTGTTCTAAAATTGTCTAAAACAGGGGTCCCCAATCTCGGTCCTGGAGGGTCACTGTCCTGCACAGTTTTGCTCCAACACCAATCAAACACAACTGAAACAGCTAATCAATGTCTTATTAGGTCCTATAAAGGCATTGATTAGCTGTTTCAGGTGTGTTTGATTGGGGTTGGAGCTAAACTCTGCAGGACAGTGGCCCTCCAGGGCCGAGATTGGGGACTCCTGGTCTAAAATATCAAATGCGTTTTATCCTTTGACTGGATGAATTCAGAGTCTGTGCCCATCATACACTAAACACATTTTGGTAAAACCCATTATGACATTCCGCAAGACTGTAAATCATTGCAAAAATCTGAGAACAAGTTGAGCAGTGCATTCCAGCCTTTAGTTTGAAACAAGCAGTTAGGATGATTTTTTTTTTTTTTATAATATTTCATGAATCTGAACCTTGCTTCTCACTGCCAAGGGCAGTTGGTTTGATTTTGAAATCGGTGAGGACAGCCCCGGAAGCTGAGGATTCAGGAAATGAACAGTTTAATGTATTAAGGTTTTTAGTCTATATTTACCCTAACAATATGTTGATTAATGAATTATGTAATGTTACAGGTATCTAATAAAGAAAAGGAGGCAATTTAAAATGAACTTTTAAACTTTTAACTTCACTCTGTTCATAGTGCAATGCATTAGTCAATGTGTCTACTGTCTTGTTCTTCACTGTTTTCTTGTTCCTTGCTATTTGAAGAAGCCAAATGTGTCTGTCATTAACACACATTAACTGTTGGCATGGCACACAGCAACACTGTGAAAGGGGTGATGAATTGAGAAATAAACTTTCCCTTAAGCTTTTGATAAATAAAAGTCATGGTAATATAAGAATATCCTGTAAGTTTCAGAGCTGAAAACTCCCTTGTTAGTCAAAGAAAAGCTTTTATAGACCCCAGGCCCAAAAAAGGAGAATGTGCTTCATCCTGATGTCATCCTGTGACGAAACACGGCCTCTGAAGATTAATAAGCACGTCGAATTCAGTAGCCCTGCCCACCGACTGATGGAGCTGTTCGGATCGCACTAGCCAGCAGCAATAAACATGCCGAAGAAGATAGAAAGATATTGTGGAAGAACACAGTCGCTGCATAAGCTTCCTTCAGTTCCTGATGTTAGGAATGTGTGATACTTCATTTATTTTTAATGAAGTTCCAGCTTACATGGGGAAGACATTATACGTCTGCTCACTGTGGAATCATTTGTAAAAAAAAAAAAAAAAAAGTCTCAGGTCGATGCTGGGTTTGTAGACATACTGAGATTAAAACGCAATGTTGTGCCTTCTACATTTGATCCGACAGGAATGGAGCAACAAACGTATGTGAGTAAAACATGTTTTTTTATATGCAATAGTATTGCATTGTCATAGATCATTTTGATTATATGTACTAACAGAACATACCTTTAGTATGCTGTAACAGGCTGAAGAATCCCTTATTTGTTGATTCATTGCGATTGGAGTCAGACTCAGACATGTATGGGCCAGGGCCCGCAAAGCCCAACATCCCGGGACTATGTGTTTTCCAGACGGGCTACCAAAACGTAAGCCTGTCAACAGGCCGGTGTATCTCAAATAGTGAAATAATATTTCTTTCTTTCACTCTCTTGACTTGACATTTGAAGGTGTGTGTGTGTGTGTGCCCGGTTCGCACTTATATCCACCAATCGTGCGGGCCATGTAATACAAAAATTATATTCCAATCAATCGTGGGTGGATGAGAAATAAATCATTGTGTTTGTTTTATAAAGACGTTTACGAGCCCTGTGATCACGAGAAAATTATTCAGGTTGCTGCTTTCAAAAAAATCCCTCCCTCATGTGAACTGACAGGGGCATATATATTACAGGGGAGCTGAAGCGTTCAGGAGAGAGCCTCAAAACCAGATTACTTTTTCATTATGATGCTTTTGAATGTGATAACCACACAAACGTCATTAGTTGACCTCAGACAATAGTATAAAACAAAAGGTTTTCAGGTTTTCAGTCTCCTAAGAACACTAAACTTCTTTCAGCCTCAGCTGATGAGGATGGCTGGGATGGCTAAAAGTAACCTGCAAGGGTTTCAAACAGGCCTCTTACTTCAACAAGACCAAGAAATGTTGTGTTTTCATGTTTTATGTGGACTACACTGTTTTTTATACTGAACAAACTATATATTCCATCCACTTACAAAACCCATCACACCCATCACACAAGGACCCCCCCAAAAAATATAGATATTGCCATCTTTGTGGGGACATTTTGTCATACACACACACACACACACACACACACACACACACACACACACACACACACACACACACACACACACACACACACACACACACACACACACACACACACACACACACACACACACACACACATGTAGGTCTATGTGGTTTACAGGGACTCTCCATAGGCGTAATGGTTTTTATACTGTACAAACCATATTTTCTATCCCCTTACACTGCTCCTGCCCCTAAACCTACCCATCACAGGAAACATTCTGCATTTTTACTTTCTCAAAAAAACATAATTTAGTATGTTTTTAAGGCCATTTGAATTATGAGGACATTTGATATGTCCTCATAAACCACATTTATAGCATAATACCAGTGTAATACACATGTAGTTATACAAAGGCTCACAGGCTCACACACACACACACACACACACACACACACACACACACACACACACACACACACACACACACACACACACACACAAACCTGGTTTGACAAAAATAGGTTTGCCACTTATCCTGTGATTTTCATATATTGAAAAAAAAAAAAAATCAGTCAATATTTGACGTGATTTGCCCAGTATTTTTGTGCACAGAACTGTTGATTTCTCCCTCACTTACTGCATCTAGGTTTTGGAGGAGATTGGCTTTTCTTTGCCGTTTTGCACAACCACATGTAGTTACGTCCTCTCACAAGTTATAAAGAAAAAAACAAAGTCAGTTAGATCAGTGATGTGGGTTCGGTAGGCGGGACTTGTGTAAAAGGAATTTTGCAATTTTTTTCACAAAATGTTCTTGTAAGAGTTTTTTTAAAAAAGTTTTTTATTGAAACTAGATGTTTCCTGGTTAAATAAAATTATTAATTAATCCCAAGACACAACCAAAAACATCGAAATTATTGCTAGGGACCAATCACTGGATATTGGTAGGGATACATCACTAGCCTCCCTACTAAATTATAAGTCCCTGCTCACTGGACATCTTCTCACCATCTATGTGGTTTCAGTGATAGAGAGTAATTGTACCCATCAGAGAGAGATCATGTCACTGTATGACTGGAGCTTGGTAGGGGGTAAATATTGGCAGAATGCTTAACCTATCAGTGGCGTTTGACCTGGTTTGTGCATTCAGAGTTAAAGTGCACTGATGAACTGATCACGGAGAGACAGAAATCCTTGGTTAGTCACAGTGGACATTATCCCCCGCCACCAAATAGGTGCGTGTGAATAAACTCACATTTGCCCGAGGAGGTAACCATAGCAACACTGCTTGAGCAGCCTTAAAACAGTCATATTGGGCATTGCATTTACAAAACATAAATTGTCATTGTGTAACATATAAACACTTCTTTGCTGAATGAAAGAACAGTGCAGTTTATGCTGATATCTACTTAATTTTAATCTAATTAAAATAATTAAATAATTAAAATACAATAATTGTAATGATCATTGCAATTTTTTCTTTATAATTGCACCATCTGGTCTTACATTTGCCAAATGTAAACTCGCAATGGCAAGTTATACAATCAAAATGGCTAGATCTAAAGTCAGAATTGCGAGAAAAAAAAGTCAGAATTGTGAAGAAAAAAGTTGCAGTTCCTTTTTTTATTTTTTACTTTTTCTTGCAAGTTTATATCTCAAAATTATCACTTTATAACTCGCAATTGTGACTTTATATCACACAATTCTGTGAAAAAAATCTTTGAATTACGAGATGTAAACTCGCACTTGCAAGAAAATGTTGAGTACCACAGCTGTTGAGTGATTGATTTTGATGCACAGCTATGAAGCACTCCTAGCTTTGGTGAAATAGCTTCACAACTCAAATGCCATCGGCATCTTAGTTTAGTTTTGATTTAAATGCTGTTTAATGTTTGATGATCACACTATTTTACATATGCATCTGCTTACATATGCTCTCACTAGTTTCTGCTTCTTTTTTCCATGTGTTTTGATCCGGAGAATCAGCATACTTTCAGATGATGCGTGATAGCGCCCGCTACAATATAACGGGAAACACAGAAAACCAGAACATTTCACAGATGGCAGGGAAGTGTTGCCTCATACATAATGAAAATTTCCTTCAATGGCGGGGAAAGAGTTAAACTAAATGAAAATGATAAATGCTGCCTTGGCCAATAGCTGACATAAAATATATATATATATATATATTTTTTTCAGTTAGCTTTTATTTTACATCAAGTGACTAAAATATTGTTTATGGTTTTATTTAACTAAAATAACTTATTTTATATTAAAAAATAAATAAAATTAAAAAAAATCTGACAAATTAAGTTAAATATCAGAGCTGTACAGTGGAATTGGAATTAAAGTGCACATAAAATCTAGTAGCTTTGGCACAATCACCATCTTGTGCAGTATTTTTCAATTATTCAACAGCCTTTTGTCAATTATTCCTTAATTAACAAGGCATTTTAAAAAAATGTGCCACCCGCGGTGAGGTGAAAAAAAGCAATCAATAATAATGACACGACTAATTAAAAAAAGTACATAATTGGCCCCCTGTGAGGTTGAAAGTGTTTAGTTTAATGGGTGTGAATACCAAAAAGAACCCTTGCCATAAATGTCCCATTTGTTACTGTGTATATGCTCCTGATGTCATAGCTCTTTTGCTGAGCTTCACTGCTGAGGTCTCCACAGTGCACTACCTAACAGTCTATGTGCCATTACAGGAGCTTATAGCAAAATGTTGACATTGAAACTGAATTACCTACAGAATCCCTTCAGAAAGCTGACCCACTTGAACTAATATACAGAGATAAAAACAAGACAGATAGAAGTGTAGACCTGTGAGACTGAGACAAGAAAAAGTGTACGTGACAGAGTTAGATGCAGTTCCTGCCAGAGCAATCATCGTGCAATTCCTTGTGTGTGCTGCAGCTTCTGATAAATAAAGCGTGAGCAGTGGGGTAGAGAGTAGAACAGCATATGGGAAATGTAATTTGAACAGCTTTAATGCATAGGTTGGGCAGGTGGGTCTGTGATACTATATATGATAAAGGAAACCCTCACACATGCTGCCAATGAGCAAGCGTACTCTAAACACAACACCGTGTGCAGAAGTGTATGGCCAAGGCGGTGGTTCTGGATTTTCTTTACCAACAGAAAACGCATTACAACTAGATGCGATTGCTGCTTTTGTCATGTGACTGTGATTTATGGTTCAGCGATAATCACACACATTTTAGTAACCTTTATAATCACTCTCAAAATCCCCACCACCTCACTCTGTCAAACAGACACACACACACACACACACACACACACACACACACACACACACACACACACACACACACACACACACACACACACACAGCAAGCATTCAGACGCATAAACTGAATTCCTGCTGCAGTTGGTGGTGATGATGGTATTAAAGCAAGTTTGAGAGGAAAGTGTGCTGTTAAAGACGCCATGAAATCAGAATTGGAGTCATGTGGCATGTTGTTTTTGTTATGCTGCCTTCACGTGCTATCGGAATTATCGTAAATACGAGTTTTCGAGTTAAAATTGCACATGAACACCCTCTGATGTCGTGTTGACCACTGGGAAGTTCGGAAATAATTTTGATACCCAAGTTCCCGAGATGGCCTTGGCATAACCGGTAAAAATGGCAGATGGAAGAATAATTTCTGCTGTGGCAGGTGTTTTATTATTATTTTTTCCACAACAATTTATTTGTCTTGTCTTGTCGTTAAAGTAGTATATATTTGCATAAATTAATAATCATTTGAAGCATATTGTGTATTTTAAGCACATCGTGAATCACATCTAGTTGACCATCATTCCAGAATAGTGAGCAAGCTGACTATCTAGATAGTGTGGTAAAAGTAGCTATACAAAAGGATCATGTATGGCTAAAAACTATTGCCATTTTAGTCTTTAAGCAGCCTTCATTGTCTACATTATGCCTTTATTGTGAATGTAATTATAAACAATATGCTTTCGTGTTGTGCTGCTATGTTTGCCAGTGATTCTATGATTTTCTGGGACCGGGAAATGACTGAAATGGTTATAGTGTTAAAATAATATTTTCCAAAGACGCACAAAAGTATGAACCTGGCGTCCTCCATTCTTTCCGGCAACAAAGCACCTGAACACAATAAGCTCGTAATCACGACTTCTGAAGTGGGAAGTAGGAAACTTCCGATAGCATGTGAAGGCAGCATTAGCTTCTACAAGCTAAGACAACATTTTACAGTTTCTGCAAACTGTTTTTGTGGCCATACCATTCACACATTTTACGTCGTTTTCACACAATATGCAGTTAGTGAACACATTTCCACAATTCTTACGTTTTCTTAACAGACAAGCTATACCTCCCAACAAAATTATGGATTGTTTTTGTTGTATTTACGAATGCTAACACACAACATCCCAAAATAGAAAAAACCTCTGCTTCTGCAATGCTATCAGTTCAAAAATAATATATCTCAGCTGATAATAATTCTATTCTCAATTGACATGTCAATATGTCAATAAGGTCATACAGTAATGCATATGTAGAATGTTTTGTCCCTCTAAAGAAAACAACGTCTTCCACCCTCTGGGAGAATAGGAAAGCTCCTCAATAATGATCAAGAGCTTGCCACATGGTTCTTGAAAATAATGCAATAAAACCGCAAGATATTTAAACTAGAATTGTGGAGGACCATGAGATTTTTGACAATATCGATAGCATTAGCCTCACAACCATTACGCGGGCATTGTCCAAACACAGAGTGCGAATGAAGCAGCTCTACACTCTTCCCTTTGAGAGGAACAGTGAGAGAGTCAAGGAGCCCTATTTACCTTTCCTCAACCCGTGAAGGGCATAATCCCTGAAGAGGAGTTCTTTTGTGCATGGAGATGGAAGGTGTATGACCATCAGCCACATGACCAGATGTCCCTCCTTGAAGCCATGGATGCTGGCTGCCCAACCCCTAATAAAAAAAATTTAAAAAAAAATTAAAAAAACATAATCCCCCATCTACCAAACTTTACACTTGGCACAATGCAGTCAGGCAAGTACTGTTCTCCTGGCAACAACTAAACCAGATTCGTCCATCAGGTTGCCAGACAGGGCACTTCAAAGAACGCGTCTCCACTGCTCTTGAGACCAGTGGCAGCGTACTTTACACCACTGCATCCAGCGCTTTCCATTGCATTTGGTGATGTAAGGCTTGGATGCAGCTGCCTGGCCATGGAAACCCATTCCATGATGCACTCTACGCACTGTCCTTGACGATATTTGGAGGTCTCTAGCTATTGACTGCAAAAAATTCCGACTTCTGCGTTGCATGCGCTGGTTGAGTTGCTGTTGTTCCTAATTGCTTCCACATTTGTTATAATACCACTAAATGTTGACCATGGAATATTTAGTCATGAGGACATTTCACAGATGACAACCTATAACAGTACCAAGCTGGAAATCACTGAGCTCCTGGGAGCAACCCATTCTTTCTCAAAGAGAATCAGTCTGCATGCCCAGGTGCTTGATTTTATACACATGTGGCTATGGAAGTGATTGGAACACCTAAATTCAATGATTTGGAGGATCTGAATTCAATGATTTCAATCGTATTCTAATACTTTTGGCAATATAGTGTATATTACAGGGTTCCACTTTAGTTTAGAATTCAATTCTTTGAACTTACTATTAACTATGACTTTTGCCTCAATAAACTAATGGTTAGTACGATTCAGTAGTTGTTAAGTTTAGGTATTGGGTTTTAGGATTAAAGGATGTATAATATGGCCATGCAGAATAAGGCATTGCTATGTGCTTTGTAATTATTAATAATTAAGTATTACAGGCAGTATACTAGTCATTTGCATGTTTAGCATGCGCTTTGTGCTAATAAGCAACTAGTTAGTAGTGAGAATTGAACCCTAAACTAAAGTGTTACATATTACAGTTGTATTTGTACAGTTCTGTATGTAATAACATTTTATGATGGGCAAAACTCTACCAGTTAATTGCCCTTTTCTATTACTAGAGCAAATTTTCAGAATTCTAGCAGCCCAGTATGTTATGTCTTGTCCCAACTTCTTGTTTTAATGGGAAATATGTGCTCATCAACCTTTAAAAGCCTATAAGACGCATCATTGCAGGTCAGTGTTTAATTACTCCTGGCTCAATTCTTCATCACTGCTCACTGATCCTCTTAAATACCAGCACACTAAAGACAACTGGAGAGATATATGAGTGTAAGTATCCTTGAGTGACCCTAGAGAAAGAGAGAAAGCATGTGTATACATGCATGCTTTTATCTTGGCACGGTCAGTTATCTGCAAATCTTCATGGAAGCTCACTGAAAAAAATCTGAGACTAGTCATATGATGCTTAACTTGCTGCTTTATGGTTTTGGCTCCATGCCAGCAAGTGTTTTAAATGTGTGCCTGTAGATGTGACTAAGTGTGTGTTCTCACCCCTGTGGTCATGTGATACCCTCAAGGGTATCTCAGGGGTTCTGACTCCTCAGTCTCCTGCTGAAGTCAGCAAAGCGCCGCACAGCTTTAATGAACATCAGCATGCTTTAGCCTGATTGGATAACCAGAATGGCCCCAGGGATGTTTTTTTTTTTTTTTTTTTTTTTTCCTTTCTTTTTTAATTTGTCAGTTGTTGTGCTTGTCAGTTAACTTATTGGATGTTGCCCATTGGCAGGCGTTCTCTCTTACTGCAAGCACAGTGAAAGAGTTCCACATGAAAGTGTGATGAAGGCTACTATCAGAAGTTTAAAAAGCTACAAGCTCATGCATTATGGGGAAACATTTGCAAACATGAAACCTTTTGGGCTACTACAGCTTACATTATCTGCCCCTACAAGGGACACATTAGTACCATAGAATTGTATATAAGTTGAATATAGAGTTGAATACCATTAATGTGCCTCAATAAACCATTAATGCTTTTTGGCGACGTTGAAGTACTGTAATTATGATTTTAGTAATTAACATTATTTCAAATAATGGAATATAGATAATGTTTATGTGTGGAACTATTTTTTTATTTATTTTTTTACCCCACTCCACAAACTCTACTGTATGATACATTGTTGTTTTGAAATTTAACTGCATAATACTTAGTTAAAAGCTAATAGTTTATATTGATATGTTATTAGTTAGTGTAATTTTGTATATTTTCTCCAACAGCTTGGTCGTGTATTAAACTTAATGATAATGGCCCAAAAAAAAAAAAAAAAAAAAAAAAAAAATACTGTTTCGTTCTAAATATAAGACGACCCTGATTATAAGAAAATCCTATTTTTTCAATATGTACCATTTGGAAAAAGTATTTCTGATAAAGAAAAAGATTTTATTTGTATTTTCATACTGCATATTTTTTGTTATTTTATGAATTTTTTTCAATGCATATTTTATGAATTTATAATTTTTGTATGATAAGTATTGAAAGCCACATGACTCATACAACATGTCTACACATGTCTCCTGGACCTTACAAGTCAGTCCAAGACGGGCTTCTGTAGGGAACGTTACATATGCCCCGCAGCACCTCCCCTTTCTTGAGTCCGCTTCTTTGCACTGTCTGCTACCACAAGCAGAATGAAGCGAAGCACACTGCTCTCCTTTTCCAATCTCTTCCTGTTAGACAGCCCTAACCAAAAATAATAATCAACAGATGCATAAGAAATAGAAATATACAGTTGTTATGACATCCTGACATGAAGGACAAATGCTTTGCAATGATCGCTTTGTTGCATCCAGTGTAGACAGCTTCTAGGTCCCGTCCGGTAGTTAGACAGTAAGCTTTTCTTTGACTGTTTGCGATGTTTATACTCTCTTTTTGCGCACTTGATCTTCTAAAATTACACTCTAACACACCATATTACTTGACACACTCATTTTACGCATATTTACTGCCACCTATTATTGCAGGTGTATTATTGACATATAGTCTAGATCCTGAATATAAGACGTACCAGTTTTTTCAGATGCATTTCTAAGGAAAAAAAACATTATCTTATGGTGCATTCCAGGCAGGTTTATGAGCCCATACGTTACGACTTCAAACCGTGACTCACAACTTTGTAGCGTTCCAGGCAAAGTCACGCCAATCTGCCTAAGCACAAGGAATTGCGGCAGCTAGATGTAAACATGGATCATACGTGGCTTATGCTCATTTACAATCATTTATATCGCCAAAGTGCTTACTCCTCGCTTATTTGAAGGTAACAGAAGAGAAAAAGTGGTGCATAAGGCAATATAAGCAGTTATAGCTTTTATTTTTACGTTATGTTGTATATCCATACACTGTGAGAAAAAAAGGTACATTGCTGTCACTGGGGCGGTACCCTAAGGTAATGCACTATGTACCAAGGCTACTATGTACCTTTAAGGTACTAATACGCACCCTTAAAGTACTACCATGTACCTTTAAGGTACTAATATGTACCATTTAGGGGTGAGTAAGGTAAAAAGATGTACCTTTCTACTTTTTTACCTTAGGGTACCGCCTCAGTGATAGCAATGTACCTTTTTTTCTGAGAGTGTAGGGGCTGCCATTGTTGTTTTTGCGGGGTATGTGACGTCAGAGCGCATAACTGGGAGTACATCGATTTAGTACGACTTCTCGGTGGGAAGTCACAGGTTTGACTGCCGTTCCAGTGCACTTTCACAGGTTGGAAAAACAAGGGTTGCGGTTTGTCTGGAACACAGCATTATATTCAAAACATTACGGCAGTAATTCAGCTTTATAGCAGATTCAAAGTGATCAAGGGCGTAGGACATTACAATTCAACCAAGTGCAAGGGTTCCACCAGTTCTGGGCTGTCTTTCCCAAAAGCATCGTAAGCCTAAGTTGATCGTAGAACAATTGCCACCAATGGTCTCTACGATCAACTTAGGCTTACGATGCTTTTGGGAGATATAGCCCTAGGCACACAATGAAAGCAATGATGTACATCCGAGTTAATGAGATGGAGGGACGTTAGTGAGGGAAGGGCATAAAAAAGTGAAGTGGAATGCAGTCCAAGCTGCCACTCTGTCTATTGTTTGCCTTCTAAAGTGTCATCACGACCTAAATGGAACCTCATAAGTGATTCATCACACTTCATGGGCAACAACTCCCTTGCAATCCCTCGAGTACACAACTTAAATTGTGGTACTCACATGAAGTACGCAAGAGACTCAACTAACAAAGTTTGATGTTAGCATACTAATAAGCTCAAGAACTCGATACTTTAATACAAGGGTAACTCTGCTCCTGGAGGGCTTTCATCCAGCATAGCTCCAAACATAATCAAGCACACCTGAATTAAAGTGTTCAGAAAATAACAGAAAGGGGTGATGGAGCAGGGGTTGGGTGCAGAAAGGTAGCCTTCCAAGATTTAATATATATTTTAAAAGTATCACATTTAAAATGGACATGCACCAAACTTGGTGCAATGCATTTTGAAATGGTCTTATAAGAGAGAAAAAAAGAAAGAATTAGACACTAGACAGAGTCTAGTGTAAACTCTATGCATGAAATAATAATATAAAATATATTTATTCAATGTTATCTGCATTATTTCATCTGCAGCAGCATTGAGAACTTTTGTAATGATACATTTGGCCATTGACTTTTAAATGCACGAGGAGAGTCTCTGCATGAAAGACGGCAGATCAATGTGCTACAACGTTTCTCTCCAAAACGGTAGGAAATTAAATTCAATTGAATGTGGATGATTTTAACTGTGACAAGATGATTGACAGGGGAGTTTACGGTGACAGGATGCATTTAACTTAGCGATAGAGCTGTCCATTAAAGATGACGAAATAGTATGCCCCAGCTTGCATACTCTTCTGTTACACATGCAAAAGTATGTGCTTTTTCTTCACAAAAAGAATACATTCTTATAGGGCATAGTAGAAGTAGGCAAATTGGGACACAGCAAATGGCTATTGGTTTTTTTTCATTGTCTTTTTTTTATTTTCTTTCATTTTAAGATTTGAAGACTTCAGATGCAAAAGCCTCTAAGTCCGTCTGACGTTTTCTACCTAAGTACTGATAATTCTGAATGGGCAGATGCTGGGACTTAGTGCGTTTGAAGTGAAAGTATTTCATGAAGTTATACTATATGTGGAGAACACATATCATCATCATCATCATCATCATCATAGACCAGTAATTCTTAAAGTGTGGTTCGCGGACCACTAGTGGTCCACCATCGACCCCTAGTGGTCCGCGAAAAGATGACCTAAACTTGGCAAGTGTTTATAAAGCCCACTCTTATAAAGCAGCACCACCCGTCTCATTGATATTCACGTTAAGTTTTAGATGGAAATCTCAAAATCTAAAATCCACAGATCTATTAGTTTTGTAATGTACTAGTTTTTGTTTCATGTGTAAAATCCCAGTAATTTTAGTGATATTGGATATTTAGGCTGTGTGTCCACCAAAGCGTTTTTAGCCAGCTGAAAACGCTAGGCGCTCTGCTGAAAACGCCTCGCTGTGAGCGCTTGAGAACGTTTTGGCAGGCAGCGTTTTTTTTTTTTTTCTTCAGTTGAGACTTTTTGCTTGTTATGATACGGAAAATTTGCGGAAGTCTTACTAATTTCCCAGGTAGTTTATTTCTGTATTGATTCTATATAAAGCTGCAGATCCAATGTAAAGTATTTGCTCTGGCTTTTGTTTTAAATCATTTTGTTTCGTTATTATTGCTTGTTTTCATCTGATGACGACACGCAGAATGTGGCGGTTGGTTTCTCGGCGACCAGTTAAAAATGCCGAGCGCTCAGCGTTTGAGTGTGAAACACTCGCTCAGCGCCTCGGTGCGCTCCAGGCGTTCTAAAAACGCGCCGCTCTCAGGGGAACATTCTCTTCAGCATTTTATTGTTACCATAGTTACAACCATAGACTTCCTATACCCACCGCCTCAGTTTTAAACTAATGGCTCTTTGGAATGGCCTTAAGTGGGACCTAGGCTGTTACAGTATCTTTTATAGCAGTTTTTTTTTTTTTTTCACATGTGCAGTTTGTTGTTCATATTAAGCTGCAACTCATTTCACATTTACTTTTTCAAATTAAATAAAAATGTATATAATAATTTCTGATCATATATCATTGCATTTGTGTTTGAATGATTAGTTTTTGACTTGAAACAGTTGCATATTAAACTTAAATTTAGCTTATCCTGTATAGGGATTTTGTAGGTGGTCCTCAGAAAAAAATTGGAAGATAAAGTGGTCCTTGGGCTGAAAAAGTTTGAGAAACACTGTCATAGACTGATGATATGTTAGTAAGTTGGTCTCTAACTGGCAATGACAACCGTTGCAATTCAGAATCAGAGTTGTTGTATTTACAACATGTAACCTACACTTATCCACTTCTCCCAAAAAGACATGAAAGTACGTGGGTGGTCAACTTCTCTGTCTTTTTTTGTTGTTGCTAGTACTCTGTGCATTTACATATCAGAAACAGTTGTGGTCTATGGTTGTGATTCACAACAGGTTTTCGTCTCTAGTTCAGTGCCAGCCAAAGCGCTAACACAGATTTTAAATTAGCATTTTATGATTCTAATTACACCAGTTTGATCATTACAAAAATATTAGAAATTGTTTGTCTTTTAGAACCTGCATTCAAAATCCATTTGTCTCAAAAATCTGACGGGGGCACGTGCATTACACCTCTGACTCACAGCACACATGTTCGTGGCATTGAATTAGTTCAGATGGGCAGTTTTGGTGATGTTCTAACCCAGTCGTTTTGCCATCACAATTTGTCCCTTGTCAGACTCGCTCAAATCATTACACTTGTGGATTTTTCCTGCTACTTTCCGGACAAAATGTTGACTTACAGCCTAATATATCCCACCCACTAAAAGGTGCCATGATGAAGAGATAATCAGTGTTATTTACTTCACCTATCAGTGGCCATAATGTTATATTTGATCGGTGTATACTACACACAAATGATGTATTCTACTAAATGGATTATACTAAACTTTTCATGTAATTTTGACAAATATCCAAATTCGGTTTTATCTGAATACAGATAGAGATACAAATAGTTTTATAATTTCAAATGTAAAGATTCTAATCGTGCGTGTGATATATCTAAAATGTTGCCTGCAGTAGGAGGGAAGTGTACTAGATTTGGAAACAGAGCATATTTATGCCTCAATTCAAAGCAACATCAAAAGAAAAGCTACTTCAATGGCTTCCGAACAAATCGGTTAGAAGTGCACAACAACTTTCACATCCTGTCTCAACTTGCATCAGTTCCTTCTTTTGAATTGTTTCTCCTAGGTTAATGTCTCCTTTCCTTCCCATTTGTTACTGATGCATTAATGACTAAGTGCAATAAGTGAAAAATGATCCTGCATGCAATAATTGCGATATATTAGCATCAGGTAAAGGAAAGGGCATGATGAAACTACGAGATGAAACGCTTGTTGGTTTTAAAGAGAAATATTCTCCTCACTGACCTGACAAGAATGATCCTCAGGACAATGTTTGATTGTTCCCTAGCCTGGAACAATTTTTTATTTATTTTTTTGTGAGAAGGAGAGGCAAAAGTAATTGGCTATAAGCAATTAAACAGCTCCCTGGAGAAAAATAATACGACACACCTTTATTCTCATAACACTACGGCAGCAACAGTAACATGAGGGGATGTGGTTTGTCCTCATAAAGCTTGACAACCCGTTCTCACTTAGCCTGACAAGCCAGACCCACATCAAGATGTTTGGTCTGGAAACTCACCATAGACAGGGCGCAATCCGAGGGGCGGGATAAACGGTTGTCTTTCAAACTCCCTCTGCACGCGATAGGATAGCGCTACAACCAACCACAGCAATGAAGGTGAAGCAGAGCTCGCTGATAGATTAAACATTCGCCGTATCCGGTCGGCTAAACTCCGAACACATCTTCCCTTTTTAAGAATGACTTCAGTGCCGTTCTTTGTTCTTTTCTCAGAGAAAAGCTTAACTCCAAGTCTTCCAGGATCGCGGTCAAAGCTGATTCGAAAGACCGCCGCCGTTCGCCAGTTTCTGTGTTTACTAGAAGCACGCAAACGCAACTCGGCCGTCGTCATTATGGCCCCGCCCGCTGACTCTATACACGATGTGATTGGGCCGTCCAGATTCTGAGGAATACAGCTCAGACGTGTATTGAGAGTTCCTAGACGACACTTGCGGGCAAATTGAATTTGCTGCCGCTAGGGTGCGTCTAGATTTCTAGGCTAGTTCTCACTCCCAAGGCGTCAAAATCCGAAGCATGGTCAAGTGCCTTCTGCGTCACAATGAAGACGCTAAAAGTGCCCCTAGCCGTCATTTTTCGACGCGCTGGGTTCTCCATTCATTTCAATGATAAACATTTGGCGTCATACACAGACGCATTTAATTATTTGCGTTTATAAAAGCAGACATGATTTTATTAATGTTTATTACATGGCTCTGTGAAATACTTGATTCTGATTGGTCAATCGCGCAATCCAGCGGTATGTTATTTCCAGATAACAACCGCTCATACGGGTACTACAAGTTATCTTGACCGGTACTACTTCTATGCTTAACGCTGGCGCCATCTTGTGGCTTAAACAGCCGTGGGTTACAATGGAAGACTTCAAGGCAGGTTTCCTTTATAATGCTTTTAATATAGATATTTTTCTTACACAAACGGATCGATTTGAATCAGAAGGGTCTATTAACCCATCGGAGCCGTGTGGAGCACGTTATTTGACGGACAGCTGCATTTTTTATGGACTCCAAACACAACTACAACTACTGCTGGGATTAACGTTAGCCTGGAGTTTTTAAATATAACTCTGAATATATTTGTCTGAGAGAAGAATGTCATATACACCTATGAGGATAACTTGAGGGTGAATAAATCATAGGCTTGGTATTATTTTTGGGTAAACTAACCCTTTCAGCATTCATTTTCAACATTTAGCAAGGGCATATGGCACATCTTCAGCAATAAAAAAGGCTTAAAGCAGGTTGGAACTGTTTGTCTTCGCGGAAGCTTTGCGTAAGAGCTAATAAAATATTTAATCTCAAGACAATATTTTGTGTGTAATAATTATTTATTTGAGACTAGTAGCCGTGTAATAAGCGGGATAATGTACATCCAGCCGGTTGTTATCGCAGAATAAACCCCTTCAGAGTGATGCAAGACCTGATCACTCTGTCGGGGGTTTATTCTGCGATAACAACCGCCGGGTTGTACATTATCCCTTACTTAAAGGATACTTTTATATTTTGGAGTGTTTTGTGTTTTATATCATGTTCACACAAATGGGTAGGTTTAGGGATGGGATGGGGTGGGGTTACATGTTAAACATGTCTAAATAGCGTAAATAAATGTAAATAAAATTATGCTTGCTGATTAAATTGAAAAACACACTCCAACATGTCATAATGGCAAAATCATAAACCAATACAATTTCACCATGACGATAACATTCCCAATACCCAGTGCGTCTGTGTATGACACCAAATATTTCCCATTGAAATGAATGGAACACCCAGCGCATCGAAAAATGACGCCTTGGGGTACCTGTGCGTCTGTGTCCGACGCCAAAGGTTTCTCACTGAAATGAACGGAGCACCCATCACGTCGAAAAATGACGCCTTGGGGTACCTTTTGCGTCTTCATTGTGACGCGGAAGGCACTTGACCATGCTTCGGATTTTGACGCCTTGGGAGTGAGAATGGGTTGAGCTTGACTTAATACCTCACAAAGAGAAAATGTATCAAAATATGGAGATTGAAAGCAAAATATTAGAAGAAATATGTCAGTAAACTTCTACTGCAACAAAGCAGATGAAATTAGAAATGGACAAGTCTAAATATTTAAATTTAGAGTCATTACAATTTTTGTAACAGTATTTTGGCTGATTAACTTGTAGCGTATCTAGCTTTTTCTAAAATGCACTGATGTATGTGATAAAACCAAGCGGCAACCTCCCGCGATCTCTCTTGAAGCCAATACGGAAGTAATGTAAACTGTAATTCCTTAACTGGCCACTAGAGGCAGGCTCCAGAAGGGAGCAGAATCTCATTGAGCCTCATGTTAAAATTCTCATCTTTACAGCAGAAAAAAATATGTTTACAGCCTGGTACAAACTGTGGTTTTGGCCTATACAGCTAATTTTGACCTTCATGACAACTGTGAGGGGGGTGAATGTATAACTCATTCGTTTACGTTATATAAAGCCTTTAAGTTCTGCATAATTAAGGGCGTGGTTACAAGTGGATAGCCATTTATCTGCCGTCTATAGTCATTGCGTCACGTCAGCTCCGCGCACATCCCGCCTTTTTGCCCATTTTCTGTTATCCGGGAGTGACGCGATGACTCGCTCACAAGATGGCAACGGCCAGCTCGCCCCTACTTTAAGCTTCAAAACGGCTTATCGGAATCCTATGGGTGACGTTATGGACACTACGTCCATATTTTTTAAAAGTCTATGGATAAAACTTTACACGTTATGTTTTGCACAGGGATGCACTTGATACTGCTTTTTTTCAGACCAAGTACAAGTACTCACATTTGGGTACTTGCCGATACAGAGTACCGATACGAGTACTTAATAATGCCATTACAGTTCTTCTAACAAAGTTTTACTTTCATTAAATGTTGTTCACTTTCTGACTGTAACAAAGTAACAAATTGATGCTGTTGCTGACATTTTAACATTCAACTTAGTGTCTTCCTAAACAAACATGGCACTGCTACCTATTTCACATAAATGTAAGCAGTTACACATTCAGTGGATTTCAGTACCACACAACATAGTAGCAGAACAACTGAAATTATGTTATCACAGCCATACAGCCTTTTTCGGAAAAGTGAGAGGCAGGCTCTCTGCATTATCAGCTATGAGCCTGTTTCTGTTTTCATCTGCAATGTGTGACACTGAGCTAGGGATGTGCGGGACTATTCGATTAAACGTTAGTGCTGCGGCTAGATAACTTGGAAAATACTAGTGTAGTCTAGTCTTTTTTTGGCACATTTTAATGTTTTGCTTTTTACAAAGGCTATGTTTAAATGACCGCCGTTATATCTTGAAATTAATATGTTATTCTGAAAAGTGTATATCTGCAGCAAAACACAATATCATTTAATTTTACCTCAGGCTTTGGATGCATTGGTTTGCTCTGGCGCTCTTCAGATAAATCTCCACTCGGGTGAGGGAGGATAGTGAAAGCGTTTAATGTGTTGTGTTTTGAATCGACTGTTTCTTACACTCAAAACAATTCTGAGTAAAAAACAACCCAATGTTGGGTCAAATATGGACTAACCCAGCAGTTGGATTGTTTTAATCCCGGCAGCTGGGTTGTTTTAACCCAGCGATTGGGTTGTCTTAAGCAAATATTTAACCCAACCACAGGATTAAAACAACCCAATTGCTGGGTAAGTCCATATTTGACCTAACATTGGATTAAAACAACCCAGTATTTTTTTAGAGTGTAGTTTTTTCTTAACAATTATGTACATTAAAGGGTTAGTTCACCCAAAAACTTAAATTCTGTCATTAATTACTCACCCTTGTGTTGTTCCAAACACAAATTAAGATTTTTGATGAAAGCCAAAAGCTCTCTGAACTCTTCAAATACACTCTTAAAAATTCGGAGTAAAAAACAACCCAATGTTGGGTCAAATATGGACTAACCCAGCAGTTGGGTTGTTTTAACCCAGCGATTGGGTTGTCTTTAGCAAATATTTAACCCAACTGCAGGATTAAAACAACCCAATCGCTGGGTTAAAACAACCCAATTGCTGGGTTAGTCCATATTTGACCCAACATTAGGGTTAAAACAACCCAGCATTATTTAGAGTGTACACAGTAAAAATCATCCATGTGACTACAGTGGTTCAACTTTAATTTTATAAAACGACGAGAATACTTTTTGTGTGCAAAAAAGACCCAAACAAAAATAAAGACTTTTTTCAACAATCTATTCTTGTCTGTGTTAGTGTCCTATGCAGTTTATGGTGTTACCGCAGTTTGTTACCGTAAACTGCATAGGACACTAACACAGACATAAAGCCTCAAGGGCTCTCGGAATTCATCAAAAATATCTTCATTTGTATTGCGAAGATGAACGAAGGTCTTACGGGTTGGTAACAACATGAGGGTGAGTATAACCTTTTAAAGTTTTATGTTACATCTCACATTGTATTATAATAAATGCTATTTATATGTCATGTGTATATTTACTTTACTCATCTGTAAAGTATGGTTTACTATTTGCACAGTTTTAGGTAATAGTGGCCCACAGCGGATTAGCATTGCTTTCAGTACGACAATAAAAACATGAGTTAGCCGGTTAGCTGGAGACCTACACAATAAGCACAAAACAGACTGCCAAATTTGAACATTCGGGTCTCCGAGAAATCCAGGTGCAGAGATTCCTGTAATACAGCAGGGTAAACACAATGTTTATTGTCACGACTCACTGTGTACTCTGTTCTTTTCACACCATAAAAAAGTATTAGTAACCACTCTCCAGTGGCAGTTGCTTTGAAGGAGCTTAGTAGGGAGCAGGTCAAGGAGTGGGCAAAAGGTTTAGGAAGGAAGAGGGCTAACAGCTGGTGGTGACAGCTCTGCTGCGCCATTATGAACAATCTGTGTGTCCTGTGTTCTTAGCCCCCAGCTGTTTTGTTTGCCCATGAAACGTGAATATAACCCAGCAAGCTGTGCTTTTTTACAAACAGTGGTCTGTGGCAACAACAACTTTAATGCTCCCTGATATCCCATCAAGATTGCATTCGTCAGAGGTGGACAGAGTACAGCGATAATAAGGAAGGGGTATGTAAAAGTGTATCGAATAGATAAGAGGGGCGATTTCTGCATATTAATGATGTGCTTTGCCTTCCCCTCCATCATTTATTCATGACAGCTGCTCCTCCTTGAGTGCCTGCAGAGAATGAGAGGATACTATAGGAAACATTATATTTATATATATATATATTATATTATACATTACATTATATTTATATATACACTGCAGTGAAAATTGCTACACTCTGAAGTGGAGTGGATTCTTGTGAAGCATAATTTCTTTTAAGCCAGACATCCAGACCCGAGGGGAGACATTAGCAATCACCAGAACTGCATTTATCTACTTGTGACATTCATCCACTGCTCCAGTTTACTGAGATCTTTTTGCCTCAAGATGCCAACTGACACTGTTTACCTGTAATTACCAAAAAGTGTCCCGCAGTACCATGGTAGGAATCAATAACCGGTGAATGTGATTTTGGCAAGTAGCAAGTTCTTTAATTGTTTATCGGCATTGAAAAAAAAAAAAAAAACGTTTCCTTCAAATAAACATAGTCATAATTCTATTCCTAAAATTCAACCAAGCCATTAACTAAAATCAGAATGACATAATGTTTTAAGGCATATGTCTGACTGACTATAAATTAAGGCTGCAAGTAACAATGAAAGGGCCCTCACACTTGTGCTACCGCCACAAATTGGACATTGTGAGCTTAAATTACAACAACTTCCTTTGTTGTGGCGAATATATTAGCACTTAGCCAAGTGTTTTGCATGACTTAATCATGATCTAGCATGTTTGACAATATTTTGACAATTTTAATTTGAATGTGTTTCATTGTTATGTAGATGTCTTCAGGTCAGGACTCAAAACATATAAAATGTGGGGCAGATCCAAAAACAGTAAAAGAAATGGACAGAGCTATCCCATTGACTTCAACGGCAGAAAAATGAGGCACATCAGAGGCACTCACTTCCTGATGGCGGAGCGAACTGCGCAGGCTCAGACTGAGCTTGACGACGTAGATGTGACGTAAGCTACCTGTCTGACGTCTAGTAGTTGTGGAAAGTGAAATCTGAATCACGTTGTTTAAATATTTTCTCCCGTTGCTTTTGGCTCACTATCGGCTTCTCGCCATTCTTCTCCCTTGACTTTATCGGACTTTATGTCTCCACGTCCCCCCGACTGCCTCATAGACAGTAAAAGATTGTTTCTGAGCGTCTCCTCCTGTCTATACGGTAATTTCTCAACTGTGCGACAGAGTCGCGTTGGTTATGACGCAATCGTTAGCCTATTTTTACAAAAACAGCTTTTACGGGGAGATAGTGTAAGATACAAGGTAATGGAGCCTTTTATGCATTGTCGTGTTTCTTTTTAAATAAACAATGGACAAATGGAGTCTTTAAACGCCTCAGATGTAAAGTTATTCACTGTCAAAGTGACTCAAAAATGAATGGGAGTTAATGGGATGCTAACAGCAGGTGATGGCTTGGTTAGCAATGGCCGCCCCTATGGGTGGAATGCTTTCCGAGTGCTAGATTACCCCTTACCGGACATCGTATGCCTGAGTTACAACAACTTCCTATTTCATAGCGAAACATCTCTCTTTGTCAGACTGCCATCGAAACGCCCTTCAGGGAAAACTCAAGATCTTCACAGTTTAACATCGCAAAGGCCTTTATATTAGACTGACCTAATGTTACGTTTATCTGATTAAATCTGTAGGAAGAGTTTGTTAAAGTACAACGTCTGGAAATGGCAAAAACTGCTACAATTTAGCAGAGGAAATTCTAAATATCTCACTTCCTCTTGGGTTTTCAGATTTTCAGATAGCTGTCGGGCTGTTACATGTGTATACTGAGTTTCATACTCGTACTTTAAACGTAGCACGAACAACGCGTAATTCAAATTTTGTAGGTGGCGCTATTGAGCCAATTTATCACACCTAATTTTGATACACAGACATACATTTTCACCACGTCTGACACGTGTACAACGTTTCATGAGTTTTCGAGCATGTTTAGGCCCTCAAAAATGCCTCACACCATCGGTGCTCGGGCTCTAATAAAATTAAGAAATAGAAGAAAAATCCATAAACCCCAAAAGTGCTCTGATTTATTGTTTTAATTATGTTAATCTGTTTATATTATGTTGCTGCATACAAGCTACAAGCACAAATTAGAAAAATAAATCACTATATGTAAAAACACAATTAAAGTAATTCAGTTAATGCATTGGCATTTGCACCAACATTTCTCATTGACTAAAGCAACATATATCGTGCCATCAGATAATACCATGTACCATAGTACTTTTTCAGAAACTGTTTTTCCAATATATATATATATATATATATATATATATATATATATATATATATATATATATATATATATATATATATGGTTCTTGGTTTTATCTGTGCAAGTTCACATAAGGGTCAACAAATATGAAAGCCAAGGTGGGCTTCTCACTCAAGAGCCAGCTCTTGGCTGTCAAGTCTTGCTTGGAGGATGGAGCCCAATTGCATCTGGCACCAACAAATAAAAAAGTCATGCTTCAGGTTCCGCGTCTACAGGCAACTCCCACAAGATGACTGCTGGGATTAAGCTCTGCATAAGCAAGTGTGCAATTTATTTTTCTCTTTTTTTGCCTCCCCAAGATTCAGACAAATAAATTGGTCTTGACTCTTTTGAATGACCTCTCACTTGGTGGGGCAGCTTTATGGACATCGTTTTTTTTCCTTTTTTTTCCTTTTTTTTTTCTTTACATCCATCGCACTGGCATTTTTCCAGTGTTTGGACAGATGACTTGACTGAGTGTGACTCTGTCAGCAGGGGGCTGATCCCCAGTTCCCAGAGTGGTGACCCCATCTCTGACTAGAGTGCCTGGATGGCAGTCTGAAATGAGCTTAAAGAAAATACAGAGCTAAAGTTAAATCTGTTGAAACAACGACTTATCAATGAGGGTGGTTGCTTACTCACTATTAAATGACACATCATTTACTGTCAACTTCCTTCATCTTCCACTGCCTTATCTTCATTTACTTATTCCATATTTTTCTCTCTGATCTATTACTATTAATTATACAAATAATTTTAATTAAAAACAAACAATGTTATTAATCCGTGACCGAATGCAAGTTTTAAAGGCAGAACAACCATTTTGTAATTATGTTTTATTTACAACAAATTGCAATTTTCAGTGTTTGTGTAACCCCTCCGGTCCTACTTGTCCCACTCCGAGTGGGACTCGAACCAGCGTCTCCAGTGGGTGTGCTAACAAGGTAAAAACTGCAATCTCTAACGCGCCTCTTGAGATCAGGGCAGTGAGAGGTGAAAAAACTAAGTGAAAGTGCCTTCGCTCCTATGTCCAGGGGTATTGGTCTAATTGGTTTATTTAAAGGAATTAAATTATTAAAGGATTAAAAGGGATTTAAGGAAATAAAAAAAGGGAAATACGAATAGTAAAATTAAACTATTTGCAAATTATATATATATATATATATATATATATATGCACACATTCACTCTTATTTTCATCTGCCTATTGTAAAAAATGCAATACATTTATTTTCATGTCAACTTAAGTTATGATTGATCAGAATGGTGACATTTTATTTAAAAAAAGAGCGCAATTCCACAAAAGCGCGGATGGACAAATCTGCGTGTGATCTGCTGATGATGTGGAAATTAAAGGGGGGTGAAACACTCAGTTTCAATCTCATTTCAATCTTGAGTACCCATAGAGTAGTATTGCATCCTTCATATCTCCGAAAAGTCTTTAGTTTTATTATATTTATAAAAGAAATATGGGCTGTACCGAGTCTTTCCGGAAAAAAACGAGCGCCTGGAGGCATATCGTGTGGGCGGAGCTAAAGAATGACGAGCGCGCACAAAGCGGTGACGTCCTCAAGCATGGAGAAAACCATGGCTATCACAGATAAAGATCTAGAATCATTCGGAGGCTGAAATAAATTGAAGGGGTGAAACGGCAACAGCAGGACGTCCGTCTCTGTGGTATGTACTGTATTTAGTGGCTTGTCAACATTTGTGTGTCTTTACTGGCAGTTTTTGAGGACAGGATTCGGTTTATGGACTATTGTATGTGATTAAACCTTAGCAGTAGCAAGCAAAACGGTTTTGCACGTCAGACTAGTGTACATAGAACAACAATAGAGTCCGTTAGCGCATTTGAATGATGAAGCACGCGATCGTGTCGTTTAATGATGTTTACTCACGCGACGAGCCAACAGCATAGACATTTGAAGCAGTTTTACTCACCGGCTGCTTCCAAAGCAGGACTGAACCTTTATCGCTGGGACCGCTCCGTCAAAAACACACTTCTTTGGTATGATTTGGTGAAGTCCTGACAGCAGTGACCGGTGGAGATCCACTTTTGCAAAACCCCATTCAAAAAACCCATTGACTTCGAGACAAGAAAACCCCAAGTGCTAAAATGCTAACCCATTGTACGTTTTGGCCTACAAAGTGATGTCATACCTGCACTCCTCTATTCACACTAACAGTAAGCCCCGCCTTTTTTTAATTTGATTGGCCATCTCACTCCCTCTGAAAGTAACAAGTGTTGTTAGATGGCTGAGGCAGACCAACCTTAAGGCCGGAGACACACTGCAAGCGTGGCGTTTCTGCTGCGTGTCAGCCGCGGGGCGGCTGCCTGGCGTTTTCTCTGTCTTTGCACACCAGAAGCGTGTCTGACGCGGCGCTGCTGCTGCAGGGAAGCCCTATACTTCATGTTAAATATAAATATATTGCCTATTGATACAGCAAAGACAACGTCGGCAGTAGCCTATTGACCATACATATATATGGCATTGGCGGCAAAATAGGCTACAGAATATTTCGTTCTGTATTGACAGGTTTAATATTTCAAAACGATAATTATGTTGTTTTTTTGTTATTAGTAGGCCTATATCTGCATTTATGTTAACCTAAAGACTTTCACACATGAAAATGTCATTTATTAATATGTATTCGTGTCAAAATGGCATATAAACTCCTTTTCCTATGCTGTTTTGCCTAGAAACGCTTCCAACACGCTCGCGTGTCGCGTGAAAAATAGGCGACTCTTCTATTTGAAGCATGCACGCGTTTTCCGCGCGGCTTGGACCGCGCGTGAGCCGCGCGGCTGACGCAGGCAGTATGCAAGCGCTAACCGGTTAACATGGGAGCCGAAATAAAAACGGACACGCCACGCAGCCGAGACGCTCACGACACGCTTGCAGTGTGTCCCCGGCCTAAGCCGCGTTTCCACCGCAGGAGCTTTACCCAGGAATCAGGAACTTTGGGGTGGTACTCGGTGTGTTTTGACCGCAGGAACCAGGGTCTAAATTAAGTTCCGGGTAAATATTTCCCCCTCCAAACGGCCCTGCTCGCGAGGTAGTACTTTTTCAAAGTTCAGGAACTTTCGAGGGCGGGACTTGGGCGCTGAACATGCTGATTGGTTGAGCTCACGCAGCCTTTTATTTCATCCGGCATTTTTAAAAGTCTTTTGCGAGGTTCGTTCTGCGTTCAGTAAATATCAGTCTTGCTCTCTGTCTGATGGCGCGCGTTCGTCTCAGCCATCTCATGTTCAATGACCGTAATAGCTGATAATAATATACACTGTCATTTTAAATCTAGCTTTACAAGCTTTCTGAATATGCTAGTGCTCTTTTCTGTCATTGTTAATTACCTCTTTAGTAAACCAGCTAAAGCAGCACAGCTTGGATCTCTTCCATACTCGTTATTACATTTTTTACAGTCTATTTTTCACCATGTAAACGACCTGACCGATTACTTTTAAGTGTGCGTCCTTACATGACGTGACAGCGTGCACCGTGCTCATGTTGACGAGAGGAAAGTTCATTTTTCTGAGGGGTAAACGTTTTATTTCGTAAGTTATGAAGACAATGTTGGAATAATGACACTGCGTATATTGCCCCAGGCAGTTTTTACTTTAACTGTGCCTGACAAGAATATATATATATATTTTTCTGAGATGATTATTACACTTTACAACAAATAAATAGCTTATATAATACTGTATTAGTCCTGGTGGCCGTTAAGAGTTGCTATGGCTACAGTTAAACCAGCTGGTGGAAAAAAACAGCGTTGACATTTTTGTCACAAAATGATTGCGATTGAAAGTCATCACATGTAAACACCAGATCGGTTTAGATAACGTCTCATGTAATCATCGTCTCATTATCCACTAAATCTTTCAATCGGAATGATAAAAAAAGGGTGCTTGTAAACGCGGATATAGTATCCCGCAAAAATGATTACTGTACGTCACTGACTTGGAGGAGCAGTCGCGCAGTCATACATCATTGGACTAATTTGCCTAATCTTCACGGAACTTTATATCGTGGTGGAAACGCAGACAGTTGCAGGTCTGGGGGGAGAAAACTTCCTGTAAAAAAAGTTCCTGGTACAAATTGTTCTGGGTAATTTTGGGGGAAACGGGGCTTTAAACTACCATTTTACTTTTTCAACCTAGCAACAAACAGAGCGGTGTATAATGGAGTACAGCAAGCAATTTGGCGATTTTTAAATATTTGGGGGGACTTATCCCCTTCAATATCTATAGTGGTTACGGCCCTGTCTGTATGTGATTTGTGCAGGCTTTAAGATGTAACAAGTCTAGTTTTAAGGATTCTTGGAAAAGTTTGCTAAAGATTGTTATTGAATGTAGGCTCTACGGCAACTGCAAATTAAGTGTGAGGCATACAGTGAGGGATTACTAAACTATTTATTAATTAATGCCTTGATAATTAGAAATCAGCAACAATTCATCTTGAAAATAAAACATGACCAAATCATTATCATAAGTGGGTTGAAATAGTTGAGATCAGCATGTTGGAGCATCGGGATCAGACAGGCGTGAAACTTCACATCAATCACAGCTCTGAACCCTTTAAACCTGTCAACAGCTTCCACCGCTCATTAGTATCAATTATCAGAAAAGCTTCTGAATGGGGGGTGGGGGCATTGGTGCTGTTTAGGAGGATTTCTGGGTGGTTGCTCAGTCGCTCTCAAACGACTTCCATTAATTCTCTGTCAGCTTCCTTTCGTCTTCCTCTGCCCTATCTTCATTAACTTATTACTTTCTCTCTGATCTATCACTATTAATCATTTTTGGTGTGTTTCTGTTGTTTATTAATTTTCTTCTTATATGCATTGTGCTTCTATTCATGACCCACATCTGTTGAAATATTGAAATATTTAGAAAAACAAAATGTAAATATCGGTTATTCATTGATCATATAGAACACAATTACAATTATTTTTTATTTATTTTTTTTATTTTATTTTTTTGTGAAGGGATATGTTTGTTTTCTCAAAACTCAGTACCATTACTAAACAATTGTTAAGGTGCCCTCAGTGGTTCCTTATTGCCCAAATCAAAGGAATTTTGGACTATATATATAACATGGGGTTATCCTTTTGAGGTATCTAACAGAGATGTGTGCCAAATTTAAAATACATAGGGTTTAAAATCTACATAATGGGCATTTTGTGCAATAGTAATAATGACTAAGAAAACAGTAAGAAATATAATATATTTGCAGTTGTGCAGCACAACACGTATAATCTTGTTTTTGGATTGGTGGTCATCGGATTCTTGGGGTAGCATAAATGACAGCACATAAATAAAGAAAACAAACATACTCATGCATGTGATATTGACAGAAACGCAGCTGAGGGGGGGGGGGGGGGGGGAAGGTGGCAGGAGTGGAGTAGATGCAAAGATATCAGTGTGAGAGAGATGCTGGGTCTGAGAAAGATAAAAAGACATGCCAGAGAATGGCTTCCGCTCTCTCTCTCTCTCTCTCTCTCTCTCTCTCTCTCTCTCTCTCTCTCTCTCTCTCTCTCTCTCTCTCTCTCTCTCTCTCTCTCTCTCTCTCTCGCTCTCTCTCTCTCTCTCTCTTCCATTTATCATTTGTGCCATTGCTCTGAGACAGGCTGTGTGTGAAGGAGTTGGGGGAGCTAATCGAATTCAAATCCCCTTTCCAAAAAAGGCAAGTGGATCTTAAACCCAGGCTGGTGGTCCCAAGCTAATCGCCTAAAAAAAATAAAAATAATAAAAACTTCTCTTGCTGGTTGATAATAGGTGTGTTGCTCAACGGTAACGTATCAGGTATTTATTTGACATATTAATCTGGGCATCTTTTATAACATGAGGCACTGGTTGAGCAGATGACTGCCTTCTCATTGTCTTCTGGAGTGTCAGTGTGGCTTTGGTTACTTTTTTTCTGCATTCTGCATGAGTTAAACATTTTCTCAATGCAACGTTAATAAAGGGCATTGCCGGCTGGTGCTTTTCATGAGTGGGGAAGTACAGATATTCCTTTTCATGCATTATTATGACAAATGCGCTATATTGCCAAAAGTATTGGGACACCTCTCCAAACCATTGATGTGGATGCAGTTGTGTGACACACGCTACCACAGGACTCTAGAACACACTTCTCTGGCTGGCAGTCTGATGGACAAGTCCGGTTTTGGCAGTTGCCAGGAGAACGGTACTTCCCTGATTTCATTGTGCCACGTGTAAAGTTTGCTGGAGGGGGGGTATTATGGTGTGGGGTTGTTTTTCAGGGGTTAGGCTTGGCCACTTAGTTCCAGTGAAAGGAACTCTTAATTCCATGGCATACCAAGACATTTTGGACAATTTCATGGCCCCAACTTTGTAGGAACAATTCAGGGATGGCCCCTTCTTGTTCCAACATGACTACACAGAGTTCTGACCTCAACCCGATAGAACACCTTTGGGATGAATTAGAGCAGAGACTGAATTAGAACCTTCTCGTCCCACAAATGGCTTCTGGACAAATGGTCAAAGATTCCCATAAACACACTTCTAAACCTTGAAAACACACTTGAAAAGCCTTCCTAGAAGAGTTAAAGCGGTTATAGCTGCGTTTATACCACTAGCCACAGTGGCTAGTGAGAAAAAAGTTAATGTCAAGGCCTGTTTCTTAGTATATACTGTATAAAAAGCATGGCTTCTTAATACATACTATTTGAGAGTAGAATTATGAAATGCTTCTACATTTAAATAATGCAAGTAAATGTATTTTCATTTAAAATGTAAAAAAAAGACAAGATAATGCAAGATATTGTTGCATAGAGGGACTATATCAACCCAAATAAACATGTCATAGCTGTTTATGGCATTAGTGTTAGCACTAACATTGTAAATGATCATTAAACAACATAAAGGTAAATATTTAATCATTATAAAAGGTGACCTTTCTATAGTTAATGATTCAGTCAGAAGCTAGGTCAACTTTTAAAAGCAACTTATGTATTACTTTGAAACCATAACTGTGATTTCTTATTACTGCACTGCATCAATAAGAAGAGTGTTAAAATAATATGAATGTTAAACAGTACCCAACCAAAGTGAACACTGATCACCATGGTGTGTTTTTTATTTGATTATTTATTTATTTTTGCTTGAAAAAATGGCACTCAAACCAATAAATTAATCTTAACTTGGGTTTTCTGAGTAAACAAGGAATCGTATGTGAATAGTACAGATGACTAGATTTTTACAGTTAAGTTAAGACATTAAGTAAAGTTAACTAAAAACTGTTAGTGAGAATCTAACACTTGGATTTTACAGTGAACAAATGTTACAATTTAACACATTGCAGTTCATCTGGTTATCATAATTGGTTTGGGACTGACACAGCACCAAATAAATTACTGCGTAGACAAACTGCTTTATTAATTTTAACTGTACTTAATTACTGTAGTTAATACAAAAAATGCAACACAAAAAAAAAAAAAAAAAATACAATAACAAACCTGCAGCACATGTTTTGTTCTTTCCCAGTTGCCCACTGGAGGTGCATGTGCAACAAAACGTAGGCATTAGCATTGGCAGTATGTTTTAGAGTATACAGTACATTAATATTGTCTGTTCTCTTGCACATACCCACAAGGACTAACCCACTGGGATTTAATGTTAATGTTTTCACGCACAGCTACATTTTTGTTTTTCTTTAGAGTTTAGTAAATATCCAGGGGAATGAAGACTGGCCTTTACCTCAGTCAACACTATTGCATAATTTAAGGTTAATAATGAATAATAGTTTACACTATACAGGACTAGAATAGACTATATATTTACTCTTATTTTCCACATGCACTCTCAAAACAAAAGGTACAAAAGTGGACACTGGGGCGGTACCATTTCAAAAGGTCCACCTTTGTACCTAAAGAGTGTACATTAGTACATACATAAATAATTGTACATGTTAGTACCTACATGGAATATATTTAACATTTTAAAGGGTGTCGTCTTTGTACATTTTTTTATTTTATTTTTTTTATTTCTGAAAGTGTGGAAATAGTTGATTTCAATGCTCTGCCATGATGCTTTAAAGGTGCAGTGTGTAATATGTATGAGGATCTATTGTATGTATCAATTGTATTACCTTAAAATGAGCCATTTCTATCTTCATACACCACAAGTCCCCTTACAGTGAATTTGCCATTTGGTGCAGCCATGTTTTTACACTAGCTCTAAATGGACATACTGTTCTACAGACCGCTAGCTACTCTCCGCTGTTTCAGACAAGGACATTTTTGTCCTGTCGGCCACTGTAGCTTCTCTATGTGCTTCAAAAGGGAGAGGTGGGCGGTTGCAATTCCTAACCTCACCACTAGATGGCAATAGTATTTACACAGTGAACCTTTAAGCTTTACGTCGTCTACATTGTCGATGTAGTCGACAATGAGCTTCTCATAGTGGTCATTGTGCTGCTCATTGTGGCCTATAAATGTGGCCTAGCTGCTCATTGTGGCCTATAAAGGGCGCAACAAGACAAGAAATCTTAAAGTCCACTTTTACGCTCTGTTTGCAACAGTTAAAATGATAAATAAATGCATACTCTGATAGCGCTTCAGAGGATACGTGTGGTTATACCATCTGGATGCTCACAATTGATCCGGTAATGCACGTTTGAAACGGTCCTTTGTTCACACAAGTTAATCGGAGATATTACAATATTACTATATATATATATATATATAAATACACACACACACACACAAATTATGTTAACACAAACTTTTAGTTGGGATGCAATATATCACAATGCATTTGTCCTCAGCAGTAATTCATATAAATGTCATCTTTACTGTGTTACATTTTCTGTATCTGATTTAGAACCAGCAGGAATCTGTGAAAAAATATAACAACCCAAAGGCAAACTGATAAAAAATAAGCTGTTATGTAGGAGCAATAGTCTTGTGGCCTGTGCTGTGGCGGCCAAAGCTGTGACCAAGACCAAGACCAAAACCAAGACTTTGAAGGGCCGAGACCAAGACCAAGACTTTGAAGGACCAAGACTTTGAAGGACCGAGACCAAGACAAGACCAAGACTTTGAAGGACCGAGACCAAGACAAGACCAAGACTTTGAAGGGCCAAGACCGAGTCAAGACCAAGACTTTGAAGGACCAAGACCGAGTCAAGACCAAGACTTTGAAGGACCAAGACCAAGACCAAAACCAAGACTTTGAAGGGCCGAGACCGAGTCAAGACCAAGACTTTGAAGGACCAAGACCAAGACCGAAACCAAGACTTTGAAGGACCGAGACCAAGACAAGACCAAGACTTTGAAGGGCCGAGACCGAGTCAAGACCAAGACCAGTGCATGTCCCCACACTTATGATAAAATGTGGAATATGCATATGATTGGCACTTCTCTCGTATGATCAACTAAACTGGCTCTAATTTCATCCGAGACTGCTTGTCTTCCTCCTCCTCCTCCTCCTCTTCCTCCTCCTCCTCCTCCTCCTCCTCCTCCTCCTCCTCCTCCTCCTCCTCCTCCTCCTCCTCCTCCTCCTCCTCCTCCTCCTCCTCCTCCTCCTCCTCCTCCTCCTCCTCCTCCTTCACCACCTCCTCTTCCTCCTCCTTCACCACCCACATCCTCTTCCTCTTTCTCCTTGACCGCTTCCTTCATTTCTTTGTGGATCCATTGCTCCAAAGCTCAAATGAACTGACTCTGGCACTTTTATGTATCTTGAAAGTTCTGATTGATGTGTGTTAAATTTTGACTCTTAGTGTTTTCACCTGGGTAATTGTGTGCTAATTGAGCTGAAACTATGCTGACTTGAGTGAACAATATTGAATGCTAGTGCTTTCTAAATGACCACATGGTCTAGGCAATGAGAAATTACGGGATTTGTGTGTAGAGTTTTGCAGTGACAGTTCAACAAATCTGACTCATGTGTCAAAACAGGGAATAGTGTTTATAGTTTAGTGAAATGGGTGTGCTTTTTGATAAATGGCGTTATGGTTTTGAAATTTTAGTTCAAAAGCCTGGTTATAGTGTTTAAGCAATCGAGAAAAACTGTAACACAATAGATGTTTTTTTTTTTTTTTTTTTTTTTTTTTTTTGTGGACAGTTGTAAATGACAGAGAACGTGTGTAGTTCTTGCAAATTGCTTTACATTTTACATCAAAATGTCCTTATCTAAATAAATAAATAAATAAATAAATAAATAAGCCTAAGCATTGCAGTTTGATACACTCTGAATGTCAAAATCTTAAAATATTTAATAATAATAATTAAAATCCATCAATACTTGGCTTCAGTTACACAGGAACAATACTCTACTGTATTGATTTTTCCCAACCTCTACTAAATATGTCATAGTTATGATGGATCCTGCTCCTATGACACATAATGGAGTCGTGCTATGTGATGAAATGTTTATGTTTTTAATTTTGTTGATACTGCAGATGTTTGTAATGTGTTTTATATAGTGAAAAGCTGCAGTGATTTGGGTGCAGTGCGTTTTCTCTTTTCACTTCACTGCTGCAGATATGTTCCAATGAAAAATGCATGATTGTGCATGTTTCATTACAAAAACCTGGATTGGGTACTGCATCCACTGACTGCTACGGTATTAAATTTATATCACATTTAAACTATTTTAGACAGAGCCTATAACTAAAATGTTCTTGTCTATGTATCAGTTAAAGGGTTAATTGTGATAGGATTCAAATGACAATAAAAAAGAGCTTTATAAAGTAAAACATATGAGTAAAAACTGAAGGTATTCTATGGTTAGACTGTGGAGTTACAACCACAATTACACAATTACAGAGGAACAACATGTTAGCATGTTGACATCATATTGAAGTGTAGAGATGAGATTGACATTTTCAAAAGAGTTATAAGCAAAGGTCAAAATTGCCCTTATTTCACTCTTATTGTGTATGATTCTCGAGTGCCTGTTATTCCAAAGAAAAATAATGCCTTTGTAAACTTTAATCAAAATGTAAATTTACTTTCCATATTCGTATGAAATGCCCAATTTTCACCATTCAATCAGTTCCCAGTGGATACAATCAAGTCACATTACAGAAGTGAAATGGGTGGTGAATATCATATCAGGTTAGCTTTAGCATCTCCAACTCAGCAATTTGTCTTCTCACTGGAACTTTTTTTTTTTTTTTTTTCAGAGACCAAAATGAAAAGATTTACACTGGCAGTTAGAGTTGTTTCTGCTAAAAAAAAAAAAAAAAAATCATGCTCTAAGAATTGGCAGCTGAAAAACTGTGTAGAAGTGTCTTTTTTCACATCTGGCTTTAGTAAGCGTTTTCCACACTTTAGTTATGTATATATGCTGAAGGGATTTTGAAATGTTGCTATAAATGCAAAGCACAAATCACTTTAAAAAAAAAATATTCTTACTCTTTTGACACTATAAAAAAAAATAGGACCTGCTTTATATTAGGTGGCCTTAACTACGTGAATAATTTGATACAATGCACTTCATACATGTTTTTACATTGTACTTCAGTTTTTTTTTTTTTTTAAGTGCCTGCATGTAATCACATCTGTAATTTATTTATGTAGTTATGTCTACAAGCAACAGTTTCCGTGTTTTCACTGTTAGATGCTAGTACGCATTTTCTGAATGAGTGCAGAATCTCCTGATCAAAACACAGATGAGGAAGACGCAGTAAAACAAGCGATCGTATGTAAGCAGATGCATATGTAAAATAACGTGATCATCAACATTAAACATCACATACTAAATCAAAACTATCTAATGTTACTGAATGAAATGTTGACCAAAGTCGAACTACAGGACTGTGTAAGCATTAGGGGTGTTGATTTGCTCAGCTTTATTTTCTCAGTTGAATTTCTCAGCTTACATTTCTTCAAAATGTAGCTTTTTTTTTTTAATTAAACTTACCCATATCATATTCTAGTGTTGATAAAAAAGGAAAGCATGGAGCTGAAATAAAAGATTTGTATTTATTTTTATTTCAGAGGGTCATCTCTCTTTTGATATATTGCATGCTCAGATATTCATAAAACAAAATATTATATGGGCCATTAAATGTTTGTAAAAATGGTCAGAAACCCTGGCGGTGACTGGCAATTATTTTTTTTTTAAACGCTGGCAGGGAAAGAGTTAAGGCTTAATAGGCCGCTTTGATGACATGTTCATCTCTGGCACTTAAAGTTTAGTAAATGTCACAGGAAAAGATCAGCACATTGCGTTCAGAGAGTGGAGGGGACACTTAATTCAGGGTTATTATTGTAAAGGGCTGCATGATTATCCCAAAACTGGTGATTATTAGGGGCCAAGCACTGAAGGCGCAAAGGCACCTATTGAAATTGTTGGTGTTCCTATTCTTCTTCTTCTTCTTCTTCTTCTTCTTCTTCTTCTTCTTCTTCTTCTTCTTCTTCTTCTTCTTCTTCTTCCGCCATAGAAGTCTATGGCAGCCCATAGAACCCTATGGTAAAAAGTTGTGAAATTTGGCACACTCATAGAGGCCAGTCTGAGCTTTTACTACAGCACATTGTCTCTAGCTCAATCCCTCTAGTGCCACCCCCTGTCCAAAGTTTCACTCATTATGAAATATGTTTATAACTTTTGAACCCTAAGGGCTAGAAACAAAATTCATCTGATTTCTCAAAATTCCTTCTTTTTCCTCTGATTCCTTGGCTCAAACCGATTCGAATGCACCCTATGATGTCATTTTCCGGTATGCATTTTTTCCCGCCATTTTGAATTTTCCGAAAAACCTACTTTTGCAAACTCATCCTAGACAGTTCATCCAATTTGCACAAAAATTGTAACCAGATCATCTTCAGACTATGCCGACAAAAAATCTTGCAAATCATATTGATTCATCAAATCTTTTTTGATAGACGCGCAAAAACATTTTACGTAAGGTTTGTGAAAACACACTTAAGGGAATATCTCCGCAACGCTTTATCGTATTCAAACCAAACTCTGTACATGTCATCACAAGCATGACCTGAGGCAACATGCAGCATTTCGGCACAGTGCCACCTACTGGACCGGAGATAAGAAAAATGCCTATTTTGGATTATAACTTCTGAACCGTTTATCCAAAATCATAAAATTGGTTACTCATTAGATTCAGGGTGTCATGCCGAGTCGACTGATATCCAATTTTACCATGTCGGCCATTTTGAATTATGTGCTAAAATACTTGGTATGGGTCATCACCACAATGCCCTGAAGTAGCCTGAGAAGTTTCGAAACAGCGCCACCTAGTGGAGAATTTGTTTCCTCAAACGCTTATAACTTTGGGTGTGGTTGAAAAATTTTGATGGGAGTAAATTTTTTGGTCTCCTGAATTCTTGCCGAGTCCAACGATACCAGACTTGCCAGGTTTCGGCATATGGTTTGCACAGCATTTTAATTTAGCGTTTAAAAAACATTTGCTGATATCTTCGAAACCGCTAGTCCGATCAAGACGAAACCAGCATCAGACATTTGAAAACATAGGTCAATAGCTATGCGTTAATGCCCAAATCTCAAAATATTGATAGTAAGGGGTAGTAAAATCCAATCAAAGTCAGGTGTCAGTAATTTTGTACGTGTTTTTTTCATATAAATGTCTATATCTCCAAAATAAAAATGAGATATTTTCACCAAACTTAACACACATATGTATGGGCTAACTAAGAGGACACGTAAACTAATTGGTGGGATTGGGCCTCTTGGTGGCGCTATAATAAAATAAAACATGAAATTCCCATTGACTTCAATGCAGTATTATGGTTTAAAATGCTAATGCTATAATTTACGAAATGCATTAGCGTATCATTACAAAACTCCGTATGTGTCTTCCGCTCTATGTCCTGAAGGTACACAACAAGTTTTGGGGCAGCGCCACCTTGTGGTCAAAAGTTGTAATAAAATGTACAGAAATGCGAATAACTTTTGGTTAAATGAACCCATTGTAATGAAACTGGTCATAATACATTCAATTGCTCATGCAAAGAACATGGATACCAATTTTGCCATATTTTGCAAACCTATCTTTCCTCCTTCTTGTTATTTGTTAAAAACACACTTTTTCAAACACATCCTAGACCGTTTGTCCATTTTTCACCAAAATTGAACCGTATCGACTTTAGATCATGTTGACAAATAGTTATGGATTTCGTGTAAATAGACAAAACAGTTTTCATATACCACTGCAACAGAGTTGAGCCATGATGCAAAAACGACTCTTAAGGCTGTATCTCTGCAATGCTTTGACATATTGACACCAAACTTTGCATGTGTCATTGTCACCTCAATCTGACTACACCACATCAGTTTCGTAATAGTGACACCTATTGGTTGAAAGTGATAAACCATTAAATCATTATTATTGACTGTATTTAAAATTGTACAGCTATTTTTAGGCTATTTTGCTTAAAATCAACTTAATAGGTTTTTAATGGTTCATTGTTGCAGTTGGTTTGAGATAGAGTTGCACGATATACCGGTTCTAGAAAAGTATTGCGATACCCTGCTATTACAAACGGTACGATATGGACTTTTATTAGTACTGGTACTTTAAGGAGGACAGCGCTAACATGGGCTGTATTTCTTAATTTGCGTCGATGTGTGACAGCAGGTTAGTTAGTTAGTCAGTTAGTTAGTTAGTCAGTTTATTTATCCCCGTAGGGAAAGTACATTTGCACCATACTCACACAGGCATTTAAGATTTCATAATTGGCATATACAATCATAGTTTAAGACAGGGCGTGTGTGCAGAGCTCTGCTTCCACCGTTCACTTAACACTTAAAGTAGAAGAGTTAAATATATACGCGCTGTGCATTATAAAGAAAGCATTAGTAATATGCGCGCATGAGAAGAAAAAGCGCAGTGCGGGACGTGCTCGCGCTGCCGGACTCTGACCAGAAGCGCGCACACACGCCTTTCAGACAACAAACATGCGATCGCCATTCAGTTCTTTTGCGGATTATTATTTGGGTTTGAATGGTCAAACACATGTAAAAATGCACGGTCTGGCGAGTTTTGAAGTAAACACAGTCAGATATGTCTTTAGTGAAAGTCTACAGAGGTAATTCGATCCGTGCAGGTCTTAATACAGACATTCTGTGTGATTAATGTCAAACACCAAAGAAAAATAACACCACATGCTTGGCTAAATAACTAAAATATATTTATTAAGAATCAGTTTATTGTTAAATTATAGAGTGAAGACTATAGTTTTATGTTTAATGATTTAATTTCTTTTCTTACTTGCTACTGTTAAATAGACCCCTAATGTAGCTGAAAAATAAAGCACTGCATGTCATATTGTTTGTAAGTTGCGTTTTTTTTAATTATTTTTAAAAACAAAGATACAGTTAAAAATCTATATTGTAATTATAAAATTACACTTAAAAAAATATTAAATTACTGGTATCATGAAATAAGATTTTGGTAATCCCAACCTGTTGAGAAGTGAAAGGTTAGTGAATGATAATGACTGATAATGAAAGGATGTTCACACTGGCATGTAGTTATTATAGCAATAAAAGGAGGGAATGGGGAAAAACCAGGGCAGGAACATGCTGGCCAAGTGAATTTTTAGTAAAAAAAAACAAAAACAAAAAAAACAATGAATAATAATTTCTGTTGTCATATTCATATTCATATTATTTTTTATTTTTTTTACCGTGTGTAACGGGGTTCGTGAATGGAAGTAGGCGGGAACCAGCAAATATTCAACAAACTTTTTAATTTGTAAATAAATAAACAAAACGAAAGTAAACTGCGGGCAGCCCCTCACGGACGACTGCCCACACACACATAATAAAACGTAAACAAAACATAACATAAAATCCAGGCCTAGTCCTCTCTCGTCTTCCGCTGCCTTCGCCGCTCCTTTTATGCTCCCGTCACTTGGCCGTGAGACAAGACCAGTGTGTTCCCATCCCAAAATACATGAAAGTAAGTGCCGGTGAACTGGGAGCAGAATAGATTAAACTTTAATGTTACTTGCAGAATGTGTATCTGATGTGAATAAAACTTGTTGTCTAATTATAATGGAAATAATTATTATTGCCGCCTCCATATACAATATGACAAGCGCTGAGCATGTCTGTCTCTGGCCAAGTGACTGCAAACTATAAAAGCACATGAAATTTAGCAGTAGATCACGTGATTCACTGACCGTTCCAATCACGCCGGTGTGACTGTATGCTCCAGGAAAACCAGCCAAAACTGATCACACCGGTGTGATCGTATGTGCAAAAGGGTTAAGTAAATGTGAAAATAATATTAAAATAAAAAAACAAATATAACTTTGCTGAAATGTTTCTTTAAAAAAGTTGATAGAAGCAAACTGATAAATAAGCCAGAGTGTGAACATGACAGAGGCAATCGGAGACTCAATTTGCCCTATGAAATGATTTTTTTTTTGTCTCAGATGGCAATATCATTGACAAAACCGAACAGTGAACTCAAGCCATAGATGTGTGCAGACTTGCCTCGAGCGAGGAATATTAGGTCCTTTCAGCATGGTGGGGGTTCCCAAAGCACAACCTTAGGCTGGATGTCAGAAATACAGCAGTCTGACTTTTCTACTTGGCTTAAAAACTGGAACTACATGGAATACAAGCCTATTTCTTAAAATAAAGTGTTCACTGTCTAACAATATCTCCACAAACCAAATTAGATTAGTTACAGTTATTCCTTAATATGCTTTAAGAAAAGCCATGCGCAAATTCATAGGTGAACACCATTGCTGAGTATTTTCTCTTAAAACTGTAAATGACAAGCAAGAAAACCTAAAAAAACTAAAGTGGTTTACAAACTACCTTGTGATTAATCACGTCAACGTGTGGGCAGGTATAACATTTAATTAAATATGCTGTGAAGCAGGGGAGTGTCAAGAGAAGCCAAGTTATCCCGGTATATTTTCTGTTGACATGAAAAATGGTGGACATTTAGCAATATAATGGGTGAGTTATGTATATTAAGTTGTTATGATGAACTATATGGCTTTCTCCACTGACATTCAAAGTTGTTCAAGGCATTTCTAAGGATTTTTTAGAAGGGAGACTGAGATGGCGAACAGGAACATGGTTTGTGTAGCACTAGAAACACATTATTAGCTGTTTAATAACAGTCAAGCCGAAGGCTAATCATGTTAATTACTGCTACCTGTCTAATGTAGAGAGCGATACACAAAATACTAAATTATATTTATACTAAATTAAGCAAGGGTGTAGAGTTACGTTCAAGCTAGTTTATATGTAAATTTTAATTCAATGTGTAATTTTGGTGGTCAAAGTTCAGTTTTAAGGGATAAAATTATTGACTACAAGGGGACTTTAAGTCTTTAATAAGTCCTTTTAAAATAAAACCACCATAACAAAATCGATATTTGATTGGGGTATTTAATTTTCCATGGATTATGACACAATTCATGAAATATTCATTCTGCTAATGATGTGTGAAGAAATAGATCTGATGTGGGTGTTAGCTCCATGACTGCATGACCTTCTAACAGTTCTTTTGAGTAGCAGTGTACAATTTCCCCCTTCAGCGTGTCAACAAGGGGCAAGTGAAGCGTGGGGCCAGGGTACTTTCAGCGGGGTGAGTGTTTTACACCCTTCAATTAGCCTCCAAGGGTACGGATGACCTCTATGTTTTCTCCTGACGAACACCCCCTAGCCCTCTTATCATTCACCCACTCACTTTTCTCTCCAGAGGAATCAAGTGCTCATCCAGAGCAGAAGAAAATAGATGTGTTGTTTTATATTATGGATAAAAGCATCACATCAGTCAAAAATATACTTCTGTATCGATGACAGTAGTTGAAGATGAAATTTATATAATTGTAGCTGACAACAACATAGTCTAATATGACGCTATGCACAAATGATGGTAAAAAAATGGTATACACTACAACAAACTGAGCAGAGCAGAGTGGGCATTTTCAATTCATTCTAATGAAAGTGTGAATTGTGAGAAATGCTCAGCTTTATGCAAATGAGAAGCCAAACACAACGGGTGGCAGCTGTGAGGTTCAGTTAGTGATATCTGTCTTGAGCATTTCAAATTATGCAGATTATGTGTAAATCCTTTAGTGCTTAATGATATTGTTTATATTTGATGCACTTCAGTTGTTATACAGTATGTTAAATACTGCAGTTTGGCTATATATAGCCCTATTTGAATGGGATTAGTTTAACATGGAGAGGTGGGGTAAAGTGATTATTACCAGAGCTTCTCATTGATTTTAGTCCTGTCCGAATGTGTCATCTCAGTATTCATTATGGACAATGCCAGTAAAAATTACGTCCGACTTTTACCTTCTGTAAAAAAGATCCAGAAAAATGACCTCAGGTAATACTAATCCCATGCGAATAGACCTGGGGCCTGTACCATGATGGTAGTTGGTAGTAACAAACTCAGGGTTACACGATTAGTTTTGAGTTGACAAAACCAAACCATTGTATTAAGGCTTTGTTGGTCCCATGATGCTGATCATCAACTTTCTGTCAACTCAGGCTTTGATCGTGAGTTCAGGAGTTTAGCTGTGACATTAGCAGTGAACAGCCAATCACACGCTGTGGAACTGAGATTCACTTCTCGCGAGACAAGCAGTGAGATTCATTTTTCTCTTCTGCAGAATATTACATGATTTAAAAATATTAGGAATGAAAAAAAAAACAGCAAGAAGAAAAGCTTTCTATGAAAGAGGACAACTTAAAGAAAAAAAATATTATGCAAATAAATAGTATGCAAGTAAAAGTTATGAAGTTAGTTTAGTTGATATAGAGAAAATTGAACATTTAAGCTCAGTAAGCTTCTTTTTTAAGTTTTATTTAGTGATTTTAAAGCTTATTTGTATGAAAATGATAGATGTGTAATGGATTAAGGGTATAATAATTACATAAATTATCCAGTAAAACCCAGGATTGGCACAAACTAAGCTTAAACAAATCTGGCTAGCCAGCAAAACCAGCTTCATGGAACAGGCCCCTGCTTTAAATATGTATGTAAACATATTGGGACAAAATGAATGCATTTCTGTTCTAGGCGGTGGGACAAGTCTGTGGCAAACCCCATGCTTTTTGCTTACCATTCAGATTCATAAGGGGTTAAATGCACTTGGCACAAAGCTTCTTTTAGCTTTAGGTAAGTGCCTATATTACTAAAATAATCCAATCAGAATTTAATTAATTTAATTAAAAACCATTCGACGGGACGCTACTGTTATATATAGGTTATAAATACAGGGAGGTGCAGTGTTACCCCTCCCACTTTTGCTATAGTTTTTACTGCGCTTTCTTATCACATGTGAATTGGCCAATAATATTGCATACGTCCTGTGGTAAAATGTCATTACTACATCTACCCTTATAAAAACTAATCCTGCCCGAATTGGGCTTTAGCTTTATTCAATTTAACGTTAAACTTCGTTTAATTGTTAAATTAGCTTTATTAAATTGACACTATATTTTTACTTTGAGGATTTGGAAACAACCCTTGCAACTGTAATCATGTGTATATGATGATTATATTGGTTTTGTGCTAAAATAAACACAATTTCTACAGACACATTCTAAAGCACTCATTGTAGAATTGTCAGTGGCATTGCATGGAGTTTTGCCGCTGCAGTTTACACCATAAGAGCCCTCGAAAAAAAAAAAAAGAAATCTGTCATTGGAAAACTGCTTCACTTGAGGCTCACTGTCCTTTAGAGTTTACCTCGAACCCTAGCAAACATACTCAAACAAGCTTTTCAAGCTTTTCTGGATTAAGCACTGCGATCCAAGGGTCCTTAATCAAAGTTCAATACTATCTGCTCCTTGAGCATGCATGGATTTCTGTAGATGTTCACTTCACCTGAGGTATGATGAAATTGTATACTTCTGTAAATAAATATAACATAGATTAGCATATAATTGTGTAATATCCATCCACCCATCCATCCATTTTTCAAACTGCTTTTCCAATAATGTCTCAGGGATGCTTGAGCCATATCCCAGAGCCTTGGGCTGTAGGTAGGAAACACTCTGGATAAATGGCCAGTGTGTACTTTTTACAGTTTATCCTAATATTTTTTGTAATGTCAACTGAATAGTTGCTTTTGTGAATGCATTTTGCTTGTGAGCTGACTTCACAATTTTACTTTTGTGAACCTTGGACTATTTCCTTGTATCTGTCAAAGACCCACATAACAAGGTAATTTAGCTGCCAACAAAGGCAACAAAACTGTTTTAACAATTTCTAGCTTCAGCCAATACAAAGAAACAGTGAGTTAACCAAATCAAATATTTTATTTCCACATCCAACCTACTTAATCTGAAGTCTCTACATGGCTTTATAGTGTTTCAGGGTCAGTATTACAATGCTCTAATGCTAGCAAAATACGTTCCGTCTTGTGATTGTCTACAGGCGGCATTACAGCTGATGTCTTTCTTATCGCATAACAAAGGTTCCTTCTCCTCTCCTTAGTGTCCACTTTCACCCCCAGTAGCACTCTGGTCTTCTGGGTCATCTCTGTACTCCATCATACCACAAGGGGCTGTCTAAACATTTACACTGACTACCGGCAAAAAACTGGAACTGTTCCTGGAGTAGTGAAGCCCTCACGATTAATCAGCACCAGCTCCTCTGAGAACCAGGAGGAAAGTAGAGAGCGGGCAGCAGACCCAGCGGTCATATCCTGGGTCCAAAATTAACACATGCCAAATGCAAGTGAAACTAGCTTTGCCAAATAAATAAAACAGAGTTACTTGCCAGCTGGCCTGTAACTAAGTGATGCAAATGATTCAGATCAAATATATACAAACCATCTAATAAAGGAAACATCTGCTTCCATTTGTATTTTAATTTTTTTTTCTTGCAAGGAAAAACCGCTTAAAGGTGTCATGAACTGGCTTTTTTATATACTGTGTTCTGAGGTCAACTTATGACGTTTGAATGGTTTTTACATTCAAAAATATCATAACTGATAAGTAATAGGCAATTTTCTATACTGGTTTTGAGTCTTTCTCTAAAACTGTCGGTTTTGATTGGCGTGCCACACTGGAGACTTAGAAATAAACGCCCACAGTTAGGATTGGAGAAGATTTGGATATTTAATGAGCTTCACATGAGGGAGGGATTGTTTTGAAAGTGACAACTGGAATAATTCTCTGACAGGGCTCTCGAAACTTATTTAGCAAACAAAAACACAGATATCTTGATTGATTGATTGATTGATTGGTTGGTTGGTTGATTGGTTGGTTGGTTGATTGATTGATTGATTGATTGATTGATTGATTGATTGATTGATTGATTGATTGGTTGGTTGATTGATTGATTGATTGATTGATTGATTGGTTGGTTGGTTGGTTGATTGATTGATTGATTGATTGGTTGGTTGGTTGATTGGTTGGTTGATTGATTGATTGATTGATTGATTGATTGATTGATTGATTGATTGATTGATTGATTGATTGATTGATTGATTGATTGATTGATTGATTGATTGATTTTTATGACTTGGCCCGCCCGATCAGTGGATATAAGCGCGGACCACACACACACGCGCGCTCTTCAAACATCAAGTCAAGAGGGTAAACAAGGGAAATCAAGAAATGTATCTTTTTTCACTTTTAAAATTCACCGGCCTGCCACCATGCTTACTTTTTGGTAGCCCGTCTTGAAAACACATAGCCCCAGGACGTTGGATTTGCGAGCCCGGGGACCAATGAACCAACAAATAAAGGATTCTCCAGCCTGTGACAGCATGAAGATTTGTTCTGTTAGACACGTACACATAATCAATACGGTCTGTATCAAAGCAATACTATCACATTTCATTTTTTTTATTTTTTTTTTTTTACATTTTTTTACTCACATATGTGTGTTGAACGATTAATGTGGTATCCAATATAGAAGACACAGCATTGTGTTTTAATCTCAATATGTCTGCAAATCCAGTGTCAACCTGTGGCTTGTTTATTATCTTGCAATCTTCTGCATGTTTATTGCGCGTTTAGCTCCACGGGTCGCTGGGCGGGGCTACAAAAGCAGCGTACACATCTATCTATAGAGGTGGCGTTTACCCCTTCTATTACATCATTGATTTGAGAGCCTAATTTTCTGGGAAACTTTTGAAACTTACAGGATATTGTTATATTACCTTGACCTTTTATATATCAAAAGTTGATTTCTCAATTCATCACCCCTTTAGTAATTGGTCATAGGGACATTATGTATTTTAGGATTTTAATAATTGTAAATATAGATGAATGACCATTTAGAAATATTTATGGCCAGTAAGTTTAGTGACAAGCTCAGCTTGTCTGGGTTGAAGGGCTGTTCATTGTCAGGTGTGGCTGAATGCTCATTGTGGACCCTGGATCCTGCAGCTGGGGCATTGTAATGAGAGGGGTGTGCCGTGGTGCAACCAGGCAAGATCTGTGTAAGGACAATGATCTGAGATGTGTCCGCCCCCGATTCGACAAGCAGGGAGACACAAATAAACACACACAGCATGAGAGTAATGCACAAAGACATCCTTTAGAGATACCCAAGTGATCTTGCTTGCACCGATCTACTCTTCAAAGTGTGTAGGATTTATCATTTTACATTTGTTAACGCTTTTAGCCCTGTGACTGCAAAACGTCTGATTAATAGTTTGCTGTTGTACACTGCTCTTTTCTTGACCGCTGTAATTATCTTGCCATTGCTGATTAATATAGCCTGACATGCTTGCATAAAATCATCAAATCCCAAATATGACACTGCGGGAGCTTTTTCATGCTAATTATATAGTCCTGGCTTGATGTTTGCACTCGGACTAGTAACTGTGGCTCGCATGGACACACACAACATGGCACAAGATCATTCCGCCTGCTCTATTTGGACCCTTGTTTTGTTTTCTTTTTAAGTCTTTTGTAAGCATGCTGAACCAATTAAACATTGCTCCACATGGCAGCATGGCGAAGGAAGCAAGCCATTTAGAGTGCGTACATCCTCTGTAGGTTTGATATGAATGTAGAGCAGGGGCAACTCTGGCCCTCAAGATTCACTTTCCTGCAGAGTTTAGCTCCATCCTTAGTCAAACACACCTGTATAAGCTAAACAAGATCTTCAGGATTACTAGAGAGTTACAAGAAGGTGAGTTTGATCAGGGTTGGAGCTAACCTCAGTAGGAAAACATATCTTGAGTCTTTATCTAGGGGATAATAACCACCTTGACTGTTCTCAACAGAGAGTCCTCGCTAATGCATAACTGGGCACAATGAATCTGATCAGATGGCTGGCCTACATATGTCTATGTGGAGATGTGTGATGTGCCTCTTATTACATGGAAGGTGACAACGAGACGTAGGAGAGTCGGGAGAGGTTTGCTACGCTTCATCAAACACTGGATCAGTATGTGTGTTTGAAGAAGAAACGGAAGAGCGAGTGTCAACAACATTGCCGATGTGCCGTGGATCAAATTGATAGCTTAGAGTGACTGCAGATGGAACAATACATCACATTTAACAAGCAGCAATATGTTTGCTCTCACTATTCGACTCCCTTTTCTGAATCACAAACCCAAAGAATAATGTTTCATCAGTTCCTGAAGGATTTTCCTTGAGTGCTAAATAACAGCAGGAGCAGGGATTTTGGAAATGATAGGGAGGCAATTGGGAGATTGACATTATTCTATTGAAGCAACTGGGAAGACGGGCACACACAGAGTTTCAGTAATGATTCGCCATGCATACACGCCAAGCTCTCTGCTGCACCCCCATGCAGTTATTCCCATAAACAGCTATGCGCATATCATGAATGCATCTGCATTAATCTACTGACAGCTCGTGGGTTTTTTAAGCCATCGCCAAGAAGGATGATGAAGTCCCAGAGCTTATTTACCGGGTCGACCAAACCACATCCTCCATCTCGGCAACAGCTGGGTGTCGATCTGCCCCCCCATGTGGGAGCCAAACCTGGACGGGACCAACAAAGCCAATTAACCGCTCATAATCCTTTAAACACTTCTCACTTTTCTGTAACCTGCTGTGACATAAGCATCCCATTTCTTTCTGTCTGTCTGGCAGACTTATGGCCAGATTTACTAAACAGGGCAAATTAGCGTGAGATGGCAATTCCACAAAAGCGCAGATGGGAGTGAAAAGTTCTGCGCATGATTTGCTGCTGACGTGCAATGAACCACTCAAACTCTGTGAACCCTGTACAGGGTCCGGAATTACATCATTATGTATATACTTTCAATTTTAAATGTCGGTGGAGGAGACTTATAAAAGTCTCCTGATTTTTGTTTGTTATAAATTCATTTTTGAAAGTGTGTAATTTAGACCCTGTGTACTGTAGCACCCTGCAGACACTTTGGGCTGTTTCCAGCATATTAAATTAATTTATTGACACTGGGAAATTGTATTTATACCACTATATGGTGGTGGTGGTGGGGGGGGGGGTTGTAGGGGTGTAGCTTGGTGGGGGGTGACACTTCAGTATCATTTGAATAAATCTTGCATATAACATAACACAGATAAAATTATTTTTCCACTATTTTCTGGAATTTAGTGGAAACAGCCCAAACTGTTTGCGGGGGGGGGGGGGGGGGGGGGGTGATTTGTAATAATTGCAGAGAATAGCTAGCCTGACAAGCCAGACCCACATCAAGATGTTTGGCCTGTAAACTCACCATTGACAGGGCTCAATCCGAGGGGCGGGATAAACGGTTGTCTTTCAAACTCCCTCTGCACGCGATAGGATAGCGTTACAACCAACCAGAGCAACGAAGGTGAAACAGAGCTCCTTGATAGATAAACATTCGCCGTATCCGGTCGCCAAAACTCCGAACACATCTTCCCTTTTTAAGAATGACTTCAGTGCCGTTCTTTGTTCTTTTCTCAGAGAAAAGCTTAACTCCAAGTCTTCCAGAGTCGTGGTCAAAGCTGATTCGAAAGACCGCCGCCGTTCGCCAGTTTCTGTGTTTACTAGAAGCACGCAAACGCAACTCGGCCGTCGTCATTATGGCCCCGCCCCCCGACTCTATACACGATGTGATTGGCCCGGCAAGAGTTAGGGGAATACAGCTCAGAAGGGTATTGAGAGTTGCTAGACGACACTTGATACTTTGACACTTGACAGATCTTAAAAGGTAAAAGAACACAGACACAGCTGGATTATTTCCATAATGACCAATGCAATCTACCAAGAGCAGTGCAAATTAGCCTCTGGTTTAAAGCCCCCGGTAGAATTTCTGCTTCCAAATAAATCCCGCACACAGCCGCGTTCTCACAGCTTTCAAAGTATACTCAATCGCGGATGAGCGAAGATGGTAGAGTTTCACACGTGCGCAGTACAACTTGCTGGTGAATGTGCTGTTGCTGCGTGGACACTGACGGCCAAAGTATACCTTGTGCTTAAGACGTCCTTTTTCGGGGCGGTAAATAATGGCACAAAAAAAAAAACCTGTAAACTGATGAGCACAACATTAGTAAACCATCTTGAATGATTAATTTAACCCTTCAAACCCGAATAACGCACCAGCATGCCCCTCATGACAGTCGCAAAAAACGTAAAGTACTCCGTCATTTTTGGTCATACATATAAGTGCAAGACATTATTCTCCTCTCATAAATTTTGCGTCTGAAATGGAAACTCCTACAAATGCATATGCAATAAGGTCAGCTGTAAAAATAACCCTGTCCATGCCTTTTCAGATCTTTCTTACTGCATGTCTTTAGTAAATCCTGACAGTAGTTTTTTAATGCCAAAAGGGAGTTTGCACTGGTGCAAGCTGTTAGTAAATCTGGCCCTTAGACTTAATGCAATCCCACAGTCTGTTCACTATGGTGTGGATCCAAGCCGAGAGCATAATATCATGACCGTTGTTGAAATAAGTGTTGCCTGTCAGATGTTTGCACACATTGATATTTGAAGGTGAGCAATTTAAAGGCGAAACAAATATTTAGTGAGAAATTTGATTGCTGCTATTCTACACTTGTTTATTTTTTTTTAAAGGATGCTAAAATATGTTCATTGTATTGTAAATCTCATTAATTCAGCTTTCCTTGCTAATAAATGTCAATTTGTAAACTTGTTTAGGAAAGAAGAAAGGGTCATTTTTCCACACTTGAGTAGCTTATTTTCGCTGTAGCTGGTGCCATAAAGGATTTCCACACCAGGCTAATTTGAAATATATTAAAGTGAGCTTACTGCAAGGAAACCAATTTTGCTCGCCTTTGCTGGTGCTCCCTGACAAATGTAGAAATTTAATCAATTTAGCGGAGCTATAAGTGCTGGGCTATCATTGTGCTAATTTCAATTATTGTCCCTTTAGCCCTGTGTACGATTAATGCTGTAGGAGAACTTAGCTTTTACGCTACTTGTCTTCCTTCTGAATTCAAGTCATTTGAAATCAAAACACTTTAAGCTGCCTACCTAGAGAGCACATTAAGGCAGCAGAATATATGGAGGCATCTCATGTATACTGAGGAGAGAAGGTGCTCATATAATGCAGTGCAAAATGCATAATACTTAATAATTATAAAGTGACGGCCATAGTACCCCATTCGTAATGACTCATGTATTACCAAATTACAACTTATTTGGATCAGTATTCTAAAATAAAAATGAAATAAAAAAACACTATAACTCTCTAGTAATGACTCTAGTAATGAATTCATTGTATGCTTTTAGTACATTTTTGGGTAGTAATGACTGAAGTTTTACTACATCATTCTAGCCTGGATACCAGCCGAACTTAGCCCCGCCCACAAACTTTTTAGGTCGGGCGGTTCGGTCTGGCCTTGCTTCATAGAGGAGTAATTATCATCACAAACATAAAGTGTTCGGACCAATGAAATCATCAGGGCGGGCTTTAGAAGATGACGGACAGATGATCAACAGTAACGTAATCATGCACGTCATCAAAGGGGCTTGGATTATATTTGTTCAAATCCTAAATGGAGAGCTTGTTTGTATATGCATTCACCGTCACTATTTCTCTCAGAAATGATGATCATGTTGGGTAAGTACTCTGTGTATCATTCTTTTATTTTTTTACAACACCGGCAAAGATTTGTTTATTCCAGCGCACGTGCAGACAGGGTTGCCAAGTTTTTACAACAAAACCCAGCAACTACTAGCCTAAACAATAGCTTCTTGGGGGGTTCTCTGGAAAAAAAATGGTGTTTGGGGGGTAAAATGTGTCTTATTTTGGCAAGGTTGCTCCTAAGATTCACACTCATTGGACTATATATCACATAATAGTCGCGGACTTGGCAACACAGTGCAGTTGAGCTCTGTTGACATCGCTTCGTTGCTCTGATTGGTTGTAGGTCAGACAGTTTCAGACTCATATTCTGACTAAAATTGAGTATGACCACGTCAGGCTAACATCATTCTAAAGTAATTACTAATTATTTGGATCATTATTCTAAAGTGAATATCATGGTAACCCACTAGTAACCCACTAGCCATTATTATCCAAAAACGTACACAAAAACATCAAAAGCTTACAATGACTTGAATCATTTCTATCCAAAACCATGTTGTTAGCTTGTTAGTAACATGCTAATGTCAGACTACTGGATTCAATAGTGCTGACTATGCTGACTATAGGGCGTTAGTAATCCTTTACAAAGTTTAAATGTATAAAGTAAAAAAATTTTTTTAAATAACTCTTTGTTGTATTCGTCTGAAAGAAGAATGTCATATAGACCTAGGATGGCTTGAGGTTGAGTAAATTATGGGATATTTTTTGGGTGAACTAATGTTAACCTTATTGGAAAGTGTCACCATGACTGAGGACATAATTCATGCAAACTCACACGCAAATGCAGGCGTTTGTCAGTGTTCATGCTTGTGCTACTGTGCATGCTGACCATGTGCTTCCATACTGCTGTAAAATATGTTTTGGTTTTTAAAAAGATTTTGCAAACTGTAAATTATTGTTCTGCAGTCTTGACACTCAATCATCATTTAAGGTTTGAGGCTGCGGCGAGTTATGGGGAGTTTATCACTTCCAATGCTGCTGTAATTATGGAAGTGAAGTGAAGTGAAGGGATTATTTACCCCACACGTAACAGTCTCAGTTTGTCATAGTGTTCACACTTTCTGGGTGTCAGAATCTCTTTCTGCTTCTGGGGTTTTGTAATCTTGTCTGCTGTTATGGTAGACTGTCTTGTGTCTGCCTGAGAAGGACCACATGTCAGATTTGTACTCGATGAATAATTTACAAGTGACCCTGTTTGTCACTGTGACGTAATGATGGTTTTAGTCTGTTATCTCCAGCTAAAATACTATGAGGGTGAATCATTCAAAAACATGTCCATGTCTAACCTGACAAGCCAGACCCACATCAAGATGTTGGGTCTGGGAACTCACCTTTGACAGGGCTCAATCCGAGGGGCGGGATAAACGGTTGTCTTTCAAACTCCCTCTGCACGCGATAGGATAGCGCTACAACCAACCAGAGCAACGAAGAAGGTGAATCTGAGCTAGTTGATAGATTAAACTTCTGCCGTATCCGGTTTGTAAATCTCTGAACACATCTTCCCTTCTTAAGAATGATTTCAGTGCCATTCTTTGTTCGTTTCTCAAAGAAAGGCTTAACAACAAGTCTTCCAGAGTCACAGGCAAAGCCAATTTGAAAGACCGCTGTTCGCCAGCTTCTTTGTTTACAAGTAGCATGCGAAACCTCCGCAACTCTGCCGTCATTATGTTAAGCCCGCCCACCGACATACACGATGTGATCGGCCTGACCAGAGTTTGATTTTTTCCAGCTCGCAAGTCTATGGAGTGTTGCTAGAGAACACTCGCGGCAAATTAGATTTGCTGTCACTAGGGTGCGTCTAGATTTCTAGACTAGTCCATGTCATATTTTACCCCCGAATCCAAACTAATGAGGCAGAAATATTATATCGCATTAAATATAGTTTGGGAGCATAATAATGATTATATATATATATATATATATATATATATATATATATATATATATATATATATATATATATATATATATATATATATATATATATATATATATATATATATATATATATATATATACATATTATTATTATTATTATTTTTTTTTTTTTTACATTAGATTTTCATTACTATAATATACTAATTTACAAAAAAAAAAAAAAAAACTGTAGTATATTGAAATATGTGAGTACTACACATAGTATACATAATCAGCAGGCATTTCGGATTGCATTCTGGTGGTTTATATCAAGCCTGCAGTCTCCCTCTCATTTACTGAAGCTTTCGCGCCTCGATCGCCCCCCGGTGACCGGTCCCAGTATAGGCGCCCCTCTGTGCTTTCTAATGGACGCGAGGCAAACTAAATAATAAAATTACACTTCAAATATTTTTCCCCCAAAGTTAGTTTATATCACTGAAGGCAGTTATCATCACGATGATTTCATTTCAGGTGTTCGTTTTAAAATAAGTTTAGTTTTAGTTAGTTATCTGACGCTTTAAAAACAGGGGGTGTGACGTCATGATTGACAGCTGAGACTGACGTCTTCTCTGAGTGAAGTTGTCACTGAGGCACTAACGGACTTTTTTCGGAATTTTTGGGAGCAGATTGGTGCTTTAGCTTTAATTTCTACATTTCCATAACTGTTTATTTCACACCAACATAATTAATTGTTCTGCATCTGCGAGATGTTGGCGGGCTTTTGATTTCGCAGCTGTCCTTCCTGCTCTCTACTGCGCAACTCCGGTCCCGAAATCGCTACTGCGCAGACTCGGTCCCAAGATGTCAGCGCCGTGCACCCCCGGCAATATATGGCAAAATATGGCAAGCGGAAACGGATGATGTCGAGTCGTCCATATTTTTGTACGGTCTATGGTTTATATTTACCAGACAACTTTGAAATGTTTTTAAAGGGGTGATGAATTGAGAAATCAACTTTCTCTTGAGCTTTTGATATATAAATGGTCATGGTATGTTTCAGAGCTGAAAACTTCCTTGTTAGTCAAAGAAAAGCTTTTATAGACACTAGGCTCGGCAAACGATCTTTTGCTTCATACTTCCGTCACTGCGCGACGAAACACACATCTCTACAGAACGTGTAATTCAGTAGCCCCGCCCACTGACTCATGGAGCTCTTCGGGCGAACACTAGCTAGCAGCAATAAACATGTGGAAGATAGCAAGCAAGATATTGTGGAAGAACACAGTCGCTCCATAACCTTCCTTCGGATCATAATATTAGGAATGTGTGATACTTCATTTATTTTTAATGAAGTTTCAGCTCAAGTGGGGAAGACATGTTCACTTCATTTCACTGCGGTATCATTTGTAAACAAATCTCCGGTCGATGCTAGATTTGGATCCGACAGGAATGGTGCAACACATGTATGTGAGTAAAACGTATTTTTATATGTAATAGTATTCCATTGTTATAGATCGTTGTGCTTATGTGTATGTTATAATAGTCCAATCAATCGCGTGTCGATGGTAAATGAATCATTGTGTTTGTTTGACAAAGACGTTTACGAGCCCTGTGGTTGACAGAATCATTCTGGTTGATGCTTCTCCCTCAATTTCTCAGAGTCTCCTCCCTCATGTGAACTGACAGGGGAGCTTAAGCTCATTAAATATGCAAATCTTGTCCAATCCTAGCTGTGGGCGTTTACGTTCAAGTCTCCAGTGCGTCACGCCCATCAAAACCTAACGTTTTGGAGAGAGCCTCAAAACCAGTGTATAAAATAGACTATTACTTATTAGTTATGATGTTTTTGAATGTAAAAACCATATGATCATCATTAGTTGACCTGAGACAACAGTATAAAAAAATAAAAAAAGCCAGTTCATGACACCTTTAAATGTGGTGGTGTGAAATTAAATTCGGGAGAAGGCTTTGACTTTAATCAAACAAACCAAACTTGTCACTCTTTAATTTTACTTCTCTGCTTACTGCTACGTCTTGATTCGATCTTCATGGCTTTTTTTCTGTTCATCACTATCTAATGCATAGACACATATGCAAGCCTCCATGCGGTTCCTACTGCCATGTTTTCAATTACGTTCTTGCCAGCTGACTGGGCATTTTTCCGAAGTTTGAAAATTGTCTCAAGGACCATTATTCCCTCCATTGATCTGAGGCGCTGCAGAAGGGCAAAGTGTGGTGGAATCTCAGTTTTTCATCAGTCTGTCATGGTTGGTGATGTCATAATGAGCGCCGCACTTACCAATCTCACCGTACAGATCAGCGATGTGGAGCTGGCTAATGGAGCTTCAGGTGAATGTGAACCTGACTTGAAAAGGCGGGTCTTAATAACAAGTAAAGATGATCTTTTTCTGTCTGATGTCATAGTCTAGGGTCATATATGTGACAGACAGTTATAAGCATTAGCTGGGCAGAACACAGATGGCCTCATTTTACTCCTTTTTGTTTAATTCTCCATTTATTAATGTACATTTTGATTTCATGGTGTGAATTCCATTATTCAAATGGTTTGTATTTTATCAGTAAACAGCTGTATCTGCTGTGCATTGTTCCCGGACGAGCCCCTATTTTGTTCCAACCCATGGCTCAAGTGAAGCAAAAAACAAAAAAAAAACACCCCTTGTGGGTTGAATTTTACATATAATATATACATTTTTCAATTGTAGTATTTTAAAAAGACATCTGAAATAATACAAAGACATCTGAAATAATACACTAAGTGCAATGTAGTGAATGTAGCAATGATTCCAGTACTCATTTTCCGCAGAATAAATACTTAAAAACTGTAGCTGCGTTTCTCACTCTCTCAAGGTTTCTCCGACCGCAAGTTGACACAAACTGGCCTCCTTTCACTCTTTCATTTGCACTGGATGAATATTATTATTGTTACAGGGCTTGAATTTCGGCATTGGTTTGCACACATTTCACATAATTTTACTACTTCTCACATGTTTTGTGCTCACACCCAAAGTGCGCACACATAAAGCCACCTGTCAGTACAAAATTTACTTATTTTTCCGCTGCTTATTGCGCTTAAATAGTCATATACACAAACAATGATAAACATCTTGACAAATACAGGTCCTTCTAAAAAAATTGCATATGTGATAAAAGTTCATTTTCCATAATGTAATAATAAAAATTTAACTTTCATATATTTTAGATTCATCGCACACCAACTGAAATATTTCAGGTCTTTTATTGTTTTAATACTGATGAAATACTTTGTCATACAGCTCATAAAAAACCCAAAATTCTCAAAAAATTAGCATATCATGAAAAGGTTCTCTAAACGAGCTATTAACCTAATCATCTGAATCAACTAATTAACTCTAAAAACCTTCAAAAGATTCCTGAGGCTTTAAAAAACTCCCAGCCTGGTTCATTACTCAAAACCGCAATCATGAGTAAGACTGCCGACCCAACCCTGCCCAGAAGGCCATCATTGACACCCTCAAGCGAGAGGGTAAGACACAGAAATACATTTCTGAACGAATAGGCTGTTCCCAGAGTGCGGTATCAAGGCACCTCAGTGGGAAGGAAAAAGTTGTGGCAAAAAACGCTGCACAACGAAAAGAGGTGACCGGACCCTGAGGAAGATTGTGGAGAAGGACTGATTCCAGACCTTGGGGGACTTGCGGAAGCAGTGGACTGAGTCTGGAGTAGAAACATCCAGAGCCACCGTGCACAGGCGTGTGCAGGAAATGGGCTACAGGTGCCGCATTCCCCAGGTCAAGCCACTCTGAGCTACAGGGAAGCAGCACTGGACTGTTGCTCAGTGGTCCAAAGTACTTTTTTAGGATGGAAGCACATTTTGCATGTCATTCGGAAATCATGGTGCCAGAGTCTGGAGGAAGACTGGGGAGAAGGAAATGCCAAAATGCCTGAAGTCCAGTGTCAAGTACCCACAGTCAGTGATGGTCTGGGGTGCTGTGTCAGCTGCTGGTGTTGGTCCACTGTGTTTTATCAAAGGCAGGGTCAATGCAGCTAGCTATCAGGAGATTTTGGAGCACTTCATGCTTCGATCTGCTGAAAAGCTTTATGGAGATGAAGATTTCGTTTTTCAGCATGACCTGGCACCTGCTCACAGTGCCAAAACCACTGGTGAATGGTTTACTGACCATGGTATTACTGTGCTCAATTGGCCTGCCAACTCTCCTGACCTGAACCCCATAGAGAATCTGTGGGATATTGTGAAGAGAAAGTCGAGAGACGCAAGACCCAACACTCTGGATGAGCTTAAGGCCGCTATCGAAGCATCCTGGGCCTCCATAACACCTCAGCAGTGCCACAGGCTGATCGCCTCCATGCCACGCCGCATTGAAGCAGTCAGTTCTGCAAAATGATTCCCGACCAAGTATTGAGTGCATAACTGAACATAATTATTTGAAGGCTGACATTTTTGTATTAAAAACACTTTTATTTTATTGGACGGATGAAATATGCTAATTTTTTGAGATAGGAATTTTGAGTTCCCTTTCGAAAGGGAACTCGAGCTGCGTCAGCTGACGCTATGGGGAACGCCTCCAGCGTGACCGGTGTCTGAAACGTTTATCCAATCACATCAGTCCTACTGACCGGCGACAGCCTCTGACGTCATAGACGTGCGACCAGGAAGTATAAAAGGGCGCCTTGCAAACACAACCGCAGCCAATTCGTCTTCAGGGACTGTTTGTCTGATTCGAAAAAAAAAAAAAAAAAAAAGCATCATAAAAAAAAAAAAAAAAAAAAAAGTCTAAGCACACGCACAAGTCAAAGCACGGCTTCAGAAAGTGTGCAGACCCGTGTCCCAGGTTCCTCACACCTGAGGACACACACACACTCTGCGTGTTCTGCCTGGGTGAGGAGCACGCACGGGAGGTTCTGGAGGAAAGTGCCTCCTGTGCGAACTGTGAGCGTCTGTCACTGAAGACGCTCCGCTCTCGTCTGGCCCTCTTCTCGAGGGAAGAGGGTCCAGCGGCTGGGAGTGGTCCCGCTTCGGCCGAGGCCGAGCGGCGACTTATGTCCTGGGGCTCCCAGCTGGATCTGGCCCGCCGTCTAGAGACGGAGGTTGTGCTCGGCGAAGGGCCAGATCACGAGGGGCGGCCGCCGGAGGAGGAGTTGGGTGATAACTCCTCCTTATCGTCGGCCGAGGAGCTCCCGCATCAGCAAGGGATGGAAGTGGAGGGTGGTGAAGCGGCCGAGGCCGAACCCTCCCAGCCATCCTGCCCCGTGTACGGGGAGCTGTTGGAGGTTGTGGAGCGGGCCGCCGGGCGGCTACAGTTGCCGTGGCGGCGCGCTAGGGGAGAAGCCGCTCGTCCAAATCGCCTGGACGATCGGTTTCTCTCCGGCCATAACCCCCCGGCTCTTGGGAGCCTTCCATTCCTCCCCGATCTCCACGAGCAGATCGCGGGGGCATGGAGAACCCCGTTCTCGGCTCGCTTATTCCGCCATCAGCGGGCGAATTTCGCTGATGTGGAGGGAGTGGCCGAGGCGGGGTACGTGTCGATGCCGCCGGTTGATGAGACGTTTGCGAACTATCTCGCATCCGGCCGGGCATCGACATTGAGAACTCCCACCCTGCCGTCTAAGCCGTTGAGAACGACCTCACGGTTAAACGGCAGGGCGTACACGTCAGCAGGTCAGGCGGCGGCGGCGCTGCACACCATGGCGGTGTTGCAGGCTTACCAAGCCGACCTGCTGAGGGACCTCGATCAGGGGGAACGCCAGGGTGGCCTACCCCCTGAGGCGATGGCTGAGCTCCGCCGCACCACAGATTTAGCTCTCCGGGCCACCAAGCAAACAGCAGTCGCCATCGGACGGTCGATGGCGGCTATGGTGGCCACGGAGAGACATCTGTGGCTGAACCTTGCGGACATCGGGGGGAAAGAGAGGTCCTTTCTCCTCGATGCCCCGGTTTCGCCCTCTGAGCTCTTCGGCACCTCCGTCGAGGCGGTGGTGGGAAGGTTTAGAGAGGCGAAGGCGCGCTCAGCGGCTTTTAAAACCTGCATCCCACTGAGGTCCGGGGCCGCGCCCAGGCAGGCGGGTGTCCCTGGTACGTCACGGTCTGAGGACCGGAGACAAGACCAACGAGCGAGCGTGGCCTCTCGGGCGCCCCCTCCATGGCGGAGTAGGGCGCAAAAGAGGCGGGACACCCGGAACTGGAGGAAGGGTGCCGGTGCCGAAGACCGGAACCAGCGTAGGCGGGGGGAAACTCCGCCTACGAGGGCGAAGCGGAGGTAGTAGGTGAGCCCTTCCTTCCACCCTTTTCCTTGGCGCTTGACATCAGGCCGGGCGGGGCCAATGATGAGCGGACGTGAGACTCTGACGGCCCGTCTGGTCTGGTGAGCAGGCGCCCCCGTCAGGTTTGGGGTGCTTTCGTTTATGAGCTTATAGAGAAGTTATCATAAGCACTAGAAGCGGGAAAGTGGCGTTTTCCTTGTGTGAAAGGAGTCGTCTGAGTAAACTCGACCGCTTCCCTGAGTGGGCATGAGGAGGAAGATTCAGCGAAACAACCCTCGGGGTCCGCGCAATGGATACTGTGAGTATATGCCTGTGCACGGATGTCATCACGCGCCGGTGGACAGCGGGTAAGCCTCAGTATGAGGGACGTTTTATGTTCTTAAAATGCTGTGTGCTCCCCGCCGAGGGTGTGTTGTACGGTGTCCCCGTTTGGTGGCCGGAACGATTTATTTAAGGAAGCCGTGAGACGGCTGGTGAGAGCTAGCCTCGCTAGTGGAGAGTAGCCGTCACGTTAAGCCAGTAAAGTAAACATGTTACTTGGTGTGTTCTCTCAGTGCGTTGAGAGCGGTTACCGCTCATTTTCGCGGAAATATGTTTCAAGAGGGAAACTAAGCGAGTGTGGGTGTCCCTAGCGGTTCGGCTAAAAGCTCCGGGCCACCGGAGGGCAAGTGTTGTAGCATTAACCCCTGCGGACGTAAGTAAGCGCGAGGGTGAGTAGGCTAACACACGAACGAAGATATGTGTACCCAACCCTCGAGATATGGGCTTGGGATGTTAAGTTGCTATGGTGGCAGCCTTAGCAGAGACTGGTATACAGGCAGATAGCTTAGGCTGTGTTTTTACAGGATGATAAAAACCCCTATTCAGCCCCCTCTCATGTGAGAGTCGCCTGGCCAGGGCCCGCCCCCGGGTCTGCGCTCGGGGGTGCGGTAATACAGATGGGAAAAGGTGAGAGCATTATAGTTTTGCAACCTAGCCTGTAAGGCGGTAAGTAAGGTTTGTGGGTCACCTGGGCCAAATACTTTTACCCCATCCAAGGGATGTGGGACTGTGGTAACCATTATTCGCAAATTGCAATAATTAGCCCTGTGTTTTTTTGCTCCACCTTTCGTAGGGCTCGGGGTGAGCGACACGCACAACCTGTGTGCCTCTTGAGGGCCCAGCGTTGGATGCTCCCCTGGGAAGCCAAGCATCACCATGGCGACGCCTTGGAGGAAACTGCGGGTTGCTGGAAATAGCAGCGGTCTCCCCGGGGCTGGTGTGGTAAGGAATGAACTCCCCTTACTTAAAGGGGTTGTAAGAGCAATGTGTTGAGTACACCGCTCTGGCGATGCAATTAGGTCTGTGTTGTAGGTTCTGCCGGAGGACTGGGCTTCGCAGGGAGGACCCCGTGAGCCTCTGAATGAAGCCAGCTGTGAGCTGTGAGCAGCCAGCCCGGACAGTCCAGGCAGTAGTCTCTGAACAGGAGGCCTCGACGGGCCTTCTAGTTGGAGTGACGACATCGGGGCCCGTGTGCGGGATGGTAAAAAAAAAAAAAAAAATCTCCCTTTTGTTGTCACAAACAGTATTGTCTCGTCAACAGGCTTCGTCAGCCAAGCAGACAGCCATGGTTAGCCCGACATGGAGCGGCCAGCATTCATCCGACCTGCCAGCGAGTATTCATCGCTGGCATGGCTACAAGCCCAGTTAGTAGGCCTCCCTAGGCCTCCCTGAGGGCCTGCTGGGGTGCAGCAGGCCTTGCCGGGCCTCCCTTGAGAGGGTATTCCCGTGCTTCAGGTGCGAGACGGCAGGTAGTAGGCCTCACCAGGCCTCCCTGAGGGCCTGCTGTGGTAACAGTAAGCCTCGTCTGGCTTCCCCCAAGGGGTCGTTCCTGGGCTTCAGTCACTGGATGATAGGTAGTAGGCCTCGCGGGGCCTCCCTGAGGGCCTGCTGGGATGCAGCAGGCCTCATCTGGCTTCCCCTGAGGGGGTACTCCAGGGAACCAGCGCTGGATAACAGCTCCCGGGCTCCAGTCACCAGATGGCAGGTAGCAGGCCTCACCAGGCCTCCCGGAGGGCCTGCTGGGTTGCAGCAGGCCTCATCGGGCTTCCCCTGAGGGGGTGGCCCAGGGCCTCGGCCTCTGGGTGACAGGGGTTAGGCCTCGCTAGGCCTCCCCGGAAGGTGAGCAGGGAGCATGGTTGCTAGCCGGGGCGGTTAGCATGATCTGCTATCAGGTAGCAGGCCTCACCAGGCCGCCCTGAGGTCGTTCCCCGGCCGAAGTGCCGGCTACGAGTAGCCTGGCAGGTAGTAGGCCCTGCGGGGCCTCCCTGGGGGAACGAGTTCCTTGGAAGGAGACACAGAACTGGAACTCAAGCTGACAGCTAGTGGTTCCTGCCGGCAGGCTTCGGTCCTAGCCGGCAGCACCTGATGGCAGGTGCATACTCTAGCACGACGAGTTTACACTGCTGCTATGCGGTCCTTACAGGACAGGGACCTGCATAGGTTGCCTACAGCATGGTACCTACCAGGCAGGCTTAAGAGCTCCCCTCTTAGGAGGGTTGTCTGTGAGCTTACGGCCGCCTGGGCCTGGTCAGTTGGTCGTAGGCCCCTCGGGGCCTCCCTGTGAGATCAGCCTGTAGGCCTTCTCAGGCCTCCTGAGCACCCCTGTAATGTATGTGCTCGGTAGATCCTAGGATTGAGCAGCTGACTCCCCTCGCTAGCAAGGGTGGGAAAGCATTACGCTGAGCGCTGTTCTCCAGGATAGCCCGTCTCTGAGTTCCGGCCTGAGGCGGACACTGCCAGTTCGCAGTCCCTCAGCTTGATGCCTCTCCAGAGGCGAGTTTCCAGAGGCTCTGTTGTTAACAGACTGGGCTGGCAGACAGAAGCGTCCCGCATAGTGACGCCAGGTCAAGCCTCCCTGGTGGCATTCGGTGAAGTTCTTCCCGAATAGTGACTGGCTGGGGCGCCCTCGGGTCCCCTAGCCACATTCCCTTAAAGGAACCCCTTCTGTCGAACAGGTTGGTTCCAGGCCTTTGAGCGGCCGGGGTAGGGTACATGAAGGTGCCCCAAGGCCACAGCTCGGGCTATGACCGTAGGGAATGCTGTCACTGACAGCCTAATGTGACCAGAGGGGGAGTGGTTCAGGCATTTCAGTTGAATTTGCTTGTCCTGACAGTGGTCACTGCCAGTAGGCATGCACTCCCCTCGGCATGGCGGCGTGGGTATATCGTTCCCCATAGCGTCAGCTGACGCAGCTCGAGTTCCCTTTCGAAAGGGAACGTCCCTGGTTACGACTGTAACCTTAGTTCCCTGAGAACAGGGAACGAGACGCTGCGTCACTTTTGCCATACCTCGGGGCCTGCCTGCCTGCAAACAGTCCCTTCAGACGAATTGAATGCGGTTGTGTTTGCAAGGCGCCCTTTTATACTTCCTGGTCGCACGTCTATGACGTCAGAGGCTGTCGCCGGTCAGTAGGACTGATGTGATTGGATAAACGTTTCAGACACCGGTCACGCTGGAGGCGTTCCCCATAGCGTCAGCTGACGCAGCGTCTCGTTCCCTGTTCTCAGGGAACTAAGGTTACAGTCGTAACCAGGGACGTTTTCATGAGCTGTATGCCAAAATCATTAGTATTAAAACAATAAAAGACCTGAAATATTTCAGTTGGTGTGCAATGAATCTAAAATATATGAAAGTTTAATTTTTATCATTACATTATGGAAAATAATGAACTTTTATCACATATGCTAATTTTTTGAGATGGACCTGCATTCACAGTCAGTTATGTTTTTGAGAGGTTCAGAAAAGAACTTAACAATGCTTTAAGTTGCTAAGATACCAATCAAAATCTCTAGAGTTCTCAGTATGAACTCATTACGAGAGATCTGTTGATTTGCCTGAGAAAAATGGATTTGAGTCGTGTTCTGCATGCTTTCTATAGACCTAATACAATCTTACAGTATGTCAACCATTTATTTTTAAGAGGAAGACAAAGTTGGTACTAAACGGAAACAGCTGAGACCCCATTAAATGCTCTGAGCTATAAAGTTTAGGTTTGGTCTCAATCACAAGAACGTCTGTTAGCATTACCATAATATTGCTGGAAGTGATATTTATCAATCTGAATTGTTGCTATAAAACGAACTGAATAAAATGCTGCTATTAAAAGTAAAAAAAAAAAAAAAAATGTCATCCTATATATAGTGGTGCCATTTTCTTTTAATTCCAAAAGAAGAAGAAGAAACCTTTTCAGAAAAATCACAAAAGCTGTCATAAGCCGCTGAGTGTCAATGTAATAGTTACCTACTGTAGGTGCATCAGCTCTAGAAGGTCACAATGACTCAAAGACTTAGATTGCAGACAAGAGAAAACCATGACATAAAGTACATTTTGAAAACTGTGTTAATGCAGGATCATTGTAAAGCTGCATGGCTCTAAAAATTGTTCTGGCATTGAATCAACTACTGAATAAGAGCGAGTGGGATGTTTATGACTTGAAAAGCATCATATACCGCAAACGTGAAAGACAAAAGGCTCTAATAAGGCTTTGTGCATCTGTTATGAAGTCATATTAGAAAACTTTTAAATGCCAATTTGATACATTAATTTAGAGCTACATGTTTTTAGATAAAAGTGGGTGGGAGTAACTTTTTGTTTAATTAGTTTGATAGTTCACCTACAAATTTAAATTACCCCATGATTTACTCACCCTCAAGCCATCCTAGGTGTAAATGTCATTCTTCTTTCAGATGAACACAATCAGAATTATATTAAAAATATCCTGGCTTCCAAGCTTTACAACAGCAGCAAATGGCATCCCAAAATATGAAGCTAATACAGGACTTCTTAAGAGAATCTATGGGGTTTTGTAAGAAAAATATACATATTTAACACGTTATAAAGTAAAATACCTAGCATACATTGGACCACCTTTTGTATACAACTTAAAAGGTTAGTTCAACCAAAAATTGAATTTTTGTCAATAATGACTCACCCTAATGTCCTTCCACACCCGTAAAAACTCTGTTCATCTTCAGAACACAGTTTAAGATATTTTAGATTTAGTCCAAGAGCATATGCAAGTGTATGCACGCTACAAAGTAGTTCATATGTGACATCAGTTGGTTAATTCGAATCTCTTGAAGCATCGAAAATACATCTTGGTCCAAAATACACAAAAACTACGAATTAATTCAGCATTGTCTTCTCTTCCGGATTTGTTTGCAATCCTCAAATAAAGATTCAAATGGTTATGAATCAGCGTATTGATTCATGATTCGCGTGTCAAAATGCCAAACTGCTGAAACCACGTGACATTGGCAATCCGAATCATAAATCAATCTGCTGATTTACAACCGTTTGGATCTTTATTTGAGGATTGAAAACAAACCTGGAAGAGAAGACAATGCTTCTCTTCCAAATAAACAAAGTTTATGCTACATCCGACGTCGTCACGCCATTGACTCTTTTTTCACTTCAGAAGGTCTTTATACACCCCCCGAAGCTATGTGGATTACTTTTATAATGGATGGACACACTTTTTTGGGCTTTAAATTTTTGGCCTGCCATTCACTGCCATTGCAATGCTTGGAAGAGCAAGGACATTTTTAATATAACTATTTTTTTTATTTCATTCACTCGTTAATTTAATTTTTGGGTGAACTAATTAAAATTTTTGAGTGACCTATCCATTTGATACTTTATAACAGTGCTGATAAATCAAAAGTACAGCTTTTTTGTACGCCCTTTATGAGTCAAACTCACTCCTGTTCACCTTCATGTCTCTGAGTCAGCCTGTGTGTCGGCTCCTTCTCATCACAGCCTGAACAACTGATCATTCCTGCTATAGACTGTCCATCTAATGAGGACATTTTACTCAGCTGACCAGCACAGCAGAGACAGTGCGACATCAAAGTCCTCTGTTATACAGCCACGTGCGAGTTGTATTGTGCTACTCGTTGAGTCAAAAACACATGCACACACACACATCACCTCCACCACTTTACTCTAAAAGCAGATGAAAACATTGAATCTCTTGTAGAAAATCAATTTTTCACATTTTAGTGACCAGGCTTGGTTTTTGTCATTCTTCTTTAATGATCCGTTTCACCTCGCAGGTGAGGTCTGACTGCCTTGCGGCGCTCCGGTAGATCACATGCATCTTTGTGAAGATATAAATAACTGATAAAAGGAAAAAAAAACTGATAAATTATGGATAGAGAGGTTGGTATCCTCTTTTTATCACACCTCGTTTCCTCAGTCACAACAGAGATAACACCTGGCTGCTCCTCCCATCTATTCTGCTTTGTGACGCACTGGCGCGATGGGACAGATTTGCCATTTCCACCAAATAAATAGACTTCAAATACACAAATAGAAGCGGTTGAGATTTGTTTAAATGTACTGTGACGTGATAAAGAAAACAAATTACAATAAAGCAAAACAGAAAAGAGTGAGGGGAGATGAATCCATCTTTGTTATTAATTTGTCACCGTTTGACGGCCCAGCAGGCGCTTCAGTGAAACCACTCTTCCACTTCACTCAAAATAAAATTAGACTTCAGTCTTTAATTTTTCTGTTTTATTTTCTTTCTTTTAAAAAGAGAACAAGTGTCATGTAGTTCTAACACACTAGCATCTACATTCTCAGAAAAAAAGGTACAGAAGCTGTCACTGTGATGGTACCTTTTCAAAAAATGCAGGTACACCTTTGTACCTAAATAGGGCATATTGGTATCTCAAAGGTACATGCCTCTTTTCTAGCGATAATATGTACCTTTAATGCGACACAGAAAACAACAATTGAGGAGATACAGCAGATATTGTTCTTGCTTCTCGGCATGTGGCTGTTGTCACAAGAAGACATGCTTAGTTTGAGCCAAGGCTGCAAGGAAATACATAGCCGAAAAAGCCATAGATAGTAAAAGAAATGGACAAAGCTATCCTATTGACGTCAACGGCGGAATTTGATGTCAGTATAGGAGCACTCACTTCCTGATGGCTGAGCGAACTGCGCAGGCTCAGACTGAGCTTGACAACGTTGATGTGACGTGAGCCTCCTGTCGGACAGCTGTAGGTCTTCTACTAGTTGTGGAAAGTGAAAGCTGAATCACGTTGTTTAAATATTTTCTCCCATTGCTTTTGGCTCACTATGGGCTTCTCCCCATTCTTCCCCCTTGACTTTATCAGACTTTATGTCTCCACGTCCCCCCGACTGTCTCATAGACAGTAAAAGATTGCTTGCGAGTGTCTCATCAGGTCTATACGGTAATTTCTCAACTGTGCGACAGAGTCGCGTTGGTTATGACGCAATCGTTAGCCTATTTTTTTACAGAAACAGCTTCTGCAGGGCGATAGTGTAAGATACAAGGTAACGGAGCCTTGTATGCATTGTCGTGTTTCTTTAGAAATAAACAATGGACAAATGGAGTCTTTAAACGCCTCAGATGTAAAGTTATTCACTGTCAAAGTGACTCAAAAATGAATGGGAGTCAATGGGATGCTAACAGCAGGTGATGGCTTGGTTAGCAATGGCCGCCCCTATGGGTGGAACGCTTTCCGAGCGCTAGATTACCCCCTTGGAAAAAGCATGCACAATTAACGATTCTCGGTCAACCAATCAGCTTTCTTCAGTGAGTCTAGCTCCACCCTTTAGTACCGGACTACTGTGCTAGGTACCCCAATGGAAGGGTGCCAAAAAAGTGGTTTGGTACGGTTCGGAATTAGGGTACTGTTCACAACTTCTGACAGTGAAAATGGGAAATATTCTGTACATACTGAACTGTACAGAACCGTACCGCTCGGTGGAAACAAGCCATCAGTACCTATAGTGTACATATTGGTACTTAAAAAGAACAAAAGTGTACCTTTTAAAAAGGTACTGCTCCAGTGACAAGCTTTTGTACCTTTTTTTCTGAGAGTGTACAAACATTTCTCTGTGAAACAGAACACTGTAGATTTCAGTGAATTCTGTAAAGACTTGGTTATCTTCAGTCTTTTGGGTGGCAGTATTTGACATGTATTTTTCATGCAAATTTCAAAGTGTTCCCTCTAAGCGTTTACATGGCTGCGCAGCCAGAGAAATTCAGACAATCTCAAGACAGACAAAAACAAAGTGGAAATATCTAAATGAAAAAGGATTTTCTGCTATACGTGGATTTTTTCATCATTTAACTGAAGTTGTTTGAAATCTTGTGCTGAAAAACAGCATTAATTAATTCATGAGATAAGGACAACAGCTTTATTATTTTTCTTGCTCTTTCTTGTTATGATCTCAACAAAACAAGTTATGTTTAGTTTTATGCTGAGAAAAAAAATACTTCTTATATAGTCTTTAAAAATGTATTTTATAATTAATATTTAATTAATATTTTGTTGTTTAGCCTGTTATATAAAAAATAATGTATTTATTATTTAAAACCAGATGAAGATGACTTCTATTTATTCTAGCTTTATATATATATATATATATATATATATATATATATATATATATATATATATATATATATATATATATATATATATATATATATATATATATATATATATATATATATATATATATATATCAACACTTGAACAAATCAAGTGTTTTTTGTCAAGCGTAATTGTTGATCATTTGATCTTACGAACCCGGGAGCTTGCCGGGAGTCTTGCTTGGAATAATAAGAACAAAATCATATTTAATTTAATAATAGGAAAATAATGTCCTATCGACAGCAATTAGATGACCATACGACCTTGGTGTTTGCTGCTCTTGCTCCTGAAGGGCCACTGTCCTTAAGAGTTTAGCTCCAACCCTTATTAAACACATCTGAACCAGTTAATTTAGGCCTTACTAGGCGTACTAGAAACTTACAGGCAACTGTGTTGAGGCAAGCTAGAGCTAAACTCTGCAGGACAGTGGCCCTCCAGGAGCATGTTTGGGCACAACTGTTTTGAAATAAGTCTGGCAAGAAATTTAAAAACATCTCCAAATTATTTGAAATACATTATTACACCGTTAAGAAATTAATTGTTAATCTAAAGCCCCGTTTCCACCAAAATTACCCGGAACAATTTGTACCAGGAACTTTTTTACAGGAACTTTTCTCCCCCCCAGACCTGCAGCTGTCTGCGTTTCGGCCGCGATAAAGTTCCTAGAAGATTAGGCAAATTAGTCCGGTGAGGACTGCGCGCAACTGATCCTCCAAGTGACGGACAGTAGGGCTGTCACTTTATATTTGATATTCGAATATGCATTTTAAGATGACGTGAAATATCCGTAATCGAACTATAAATAAACTATCCGGTTTTTAAAGTGCCATGTAGCGCAATTTTTTACTGTCGGTGCGTTTACATGGAGCACTAACGTTAGCTGTAATCGGTTTAAAAGTACAATCTGAAGGAAAATGCTCCATATTAACACCTCAGTCGTAATAAAAAAGCCCAAACTGAATGAAATTTTAATCGTTTTGAGATAGGTGGATAAACCTTTTCATGAATCGATCAAACAAAACATTTCACCATGTAAATGACCTGACCGGATTACTTTTGAGTGTGCGTCCTTATGTGATGTACACAGCGCGCGCCTCCACCACTGAAGAGCACACGTCGCGCTCATGCTCCAAGCATGTTGACAAGAGAGGAAAATACATTTTTCTGAGGGATAAACTTTTTATTTCATAAGAAGTTATGAAGATAATGTTGGAATAATGACACTGTCCCTAAGCCTATGTAAGCAAACAATCAACTACTTTAACTGCGCCTGACATTAGAATGTATTTTTTCTGAGATGATTATTATTACACTTTACAACAAATGAATAGCATTTATAAAACCGTATAAGTCCTGGTGGCCGTTGAGAGTTGCTATGGCATCTGTAAACATGTAAGGACGCACACTTAAAAGTAATCGGTCAGGTCGTTTAAGTTACATGGTGAAAAAAAATTAATAACAAGTATGGAAGAGATTCAAGCTGTGCTGCTTTTGCTGGTTATGTATAGGTTTACGAGGTAATTAACAACGACAGAAAAGAGCACTAATATGCAGATTCAGCAGCATGCAGCATATTCAGAAAGCTTGTAAAGCTAGATTTAAAATGACAATTTATATTATTATCAGCTATACGGACATTGCACGTGAGATGGCTGAGACGAACGTGCGCCATCAGACAGAGAGCAAGAGTGATTATTTTGAACGTAGACCCACCGAACCTCGCAAAAGACTTTTAAAAATGCCGAGTTGAAATAAAAGGCTGCGTGAGCTCAACCAATCAGCATGTTCAGTGCCCAAGTCCCGCCCTCGAAAGTTCCTGAACTTTGAAAAAGTACTACCTCGCGAGCAGGGCCGTTTGGAGGGGGAAATATTTACCCGGAACTTCATTTAGACCCTGGTTCCTGCGGTCAAAACACACCGAGTACCACCCAAAGTTCCTGGTTCCTGGGTAAAGTTCCTGTGGAGGAAACGGGGCTTAAGTTGTGTAGTTCCCTTTCGGGGAACTCGAGCTGCGTCGAAACGCTGTGAGAACGCCTCTGCGTTAATGCGTCGTGAAGCGCCTGTAGAACCATTCCATCGGAAAAAAGATCGATCGTCGCCGACGTGATGACGTCGCCGACGTGATGACGTCATCAACCGGAGACTATAAAAGGTCCGCGAACACAAACAGGAACTAGCTTCTGTGCCTTCAGTAAGCGATCTGTGTGAACCTGTCTGTCTATTTGGTGTTTTTGTCTGTCTATTATCAGAGATTTTCCACCCTTTTGTTAAATATTTCATATATTAACAGAAAAAAGAGAAAATAAAATAGATAGAAATGGCGAGTGAAAGCAGCAATTTCAGAAAGTGTGTTCCTCCCTGCCCACGCTACATCACGGGCGGGGACACACATCTTCTCTGTGTTGCATGCTTGGGAGCGCAGCATGCCCAGGCAGCCCTCGAGGGGGCTGCTTGCGAGCACTGTGAGCGTATGCCACTGAGAACGCTGCGCTCCCGCCGGGCACTCTTCGAGGAGGGTGCCTCGGCTCGTGTTCCCCGCGGCTCTGGTCCCGCTGCTGCCGAGGCAGAGCGGAGGCTGCAGTCGTGGGGTTCACAATTGGATGTTGCAGAGGGGTTTGAGACGGGCACTGCCTTATCTCTGCCCTCACCTGCTCCATCCAGCGGTTCTTCTCGGGGCTTGGAAGCACGCATTGCGGTTTCTTCCCCCCCGAGAGAGCCGCCGGTGCTCCAACTATCCAGCTCCGAGGAGGTGGACGTTGAGAGCATCGCGACTGAAGATTCGCCACTTCAGTCCCCTGCGAAAAAAAAAAAAAAAAAGTGGACTTTACAGAGGGGTTTGAGACGGGCCTGGCCTTATCTCAGCCCTCACCTGTATCGTCCAGTGCCTCGTCTCGGGGTTTGGAAGCCCGCTCTGCGGTCTCTTCCTCCCTGGGCGGGGCACCGGTGCTCCAACTATCCAGCTCTGAGGAGGTGGACGTTGAGAGCATCGCGACTGAAGACTCGCCACTTCAGTCACCCGCTAGTGAGTTGAGGTTCTCACGAGAGCTGTGGCCAGGTTAAATATAAAAATAAGAAATGACTGGCTGGCTGAAATATCTGAATCCCATCGAAATCAGAGAGAACGAAATTAGATGAGCGATTCCTGCCCTCTCGTGCAAAGCATCAACGTCCTGCCATTCTTCCCTGACCTGCACACCGAGGTGTCTAGGTCATGGAGGAAACAAGCGGTATCATATAGAGTGTTCAGCCCACATACATCTGCATATAGTAATATATTTGGGCTGAGACACTATGGTTATGGGGCGATGCCGAAGATCGAAGAGACGCTTGCGAGCTATCTCTCGCCTTCAGCTGCATCGTCCCTGGCATTTCCCCTCCGAAGGAAATCGGTGCTTACCTCAGCACACGGTACCCGTCTTCCTTCGGTGCCCACAGGGGGCCGCGCTGCTAACCCCGCCGCAATGTCAGGGCGCAGAGGGTCTCCGCGGGCCACCTGAGGGTGGTCCGCCCCCTCCTCGGAGGGCATGCGAGCAGTCACGTCAGGTGTTCCCTGCCGGTTCGCCGTTTCAGGGCACTGCACTCGCTGCTCAAATTACACCAGAGGCCAGCCTCGAGAGGCTGGTTCCCTTAGTTTCCCCTCCGTGGGAAGACGGTGCTTACCTCAGCATACGGTACCCGTCTTCCTTCGGTACCCTCAAGGGGCCGCGCTGCCAACCCCGCCGCAATGTCGGGGCGCAGAGGGTCTCCGCGGGCCACCTGAGGGTGGTCCGCCCCCTCCTCGGAGGGCAGGGGAAACAAAAGGACGCTGAGGGTAGTCCCCTCCGAAGGGAAACGGTGTTTACCTCTGCCTACGGTACCCGTTGTCCTGCAGCGCCCTCTGGGGGCCGCGCTGCCAACCCCGCCGCAATGCCGGGGCGCAGACGGTCCCCGCGGGCCACTCGAGGGTGGTCCGCTCCCCCTTCGGGGGGCTCCCGAGCAGTCAAGTCAGTCGTTCCCTGCCGGTCCGCCGCTTCAGGGCACTGTGCTTGTTGCTCAAAATACACCAGAGGCCAGCCTCGAGAGGCTGGTTCCCTTAGTAGATTTTCTAGACGAGTGGAAACGTCTATCGAATATATCTCAGTGGGTCCTGCAGATAATAGAAAAGGGGTACGCCATTCAGTTCAGAAGTCGGCCACCTCCTTTCTGCGGTGTCCTACCTACAGAGGTGGGCCCGGAGCAGGCTCTGGTAATGGCACAGGAAGTAGAGACACTCCTGCAAAAAGGGGCTATAGAGAGGGTTCCCCCTCCCAGCAGGGAGTCTGGCTTTTATAGCCGTTACTTCATCGTGCCGAAGAAGGATGGGGGCTTACGCCCGATATTAGATCTGCGGCTATTGAATCGCTCGGTGGCCAAGCTCAAATTCAAGATGCTTACACTCAGACAGATTGTAGCGCAGGTCAAATCGGAGGATTGGTTTGTCACCATAGACCTCAAAGATGCGTTTTTTCATGTCTCCATCCTTCCACATCACAGGAAGTTCCTGAGGTTCGGTCTAGCACTGTCACCCCGCACGTTCACCAAGTGTGTGGATGCAGCTCTGGCGCCGCTGCGTCTACAGGGCATCCGCATACTGAACTATATCGACGACTGGCTGATTCTAGCGAATACAGAGCAGATGGCGGTTCAGCATCGAGATGCTGTTCTCGCCCATATGTCGAAGCTGGGGTTGAGGCTGAACGCCAAGAAGAGTGTGCTTTCTCCGGCTCAGAGAACCACTTTTCTAGGTGTGAACTGGGACTCGGTAATTATGCGGGCGCAATTATCGCCAACACGCATAGCATCGATCCTGGCAGCCGCCAAAGAACAGAAGCTAGGCCGAGCCGTCACTGTGAAACGGTTCCAGAAACTGTTAGGTCTCATGGCAGCAGCGTCCAACGTGATATCTTTTGGCCTACTGTACATGAGGCCACTGCAGTGGTGGCTCAAAACAAAAGGGTTCTCCCCGAGGGGAAATCCGCTCCGCACGATCAAAGTCACGCGGCGATGCCTACGTGCTCTGGTCATGTGGAAAAACCCGCTCAGGGTCCCGTGTTGGGGGCTCATGTTCGTCGCGTAACGCTAACGACAGATGCCTCTCTCACGGGCTGGGGGGGCGACCATGAGTGGTCGCTCATCCCAGGGTCTATGGCAGGAACATCAGCGGCACTGGCACGTAAATCGGCTAGAGATGCTCGCAGTGTTTCTTGCATTGAAACAGTTCCTGCCCGACCTCAAGGGGCCACCATGTGCAGACAACACATCGGTGGTCGTCTATATAAATCACCAGGGGGGTCTGAGGTCCCGTCCGTTGGACAATTGGCACATCGGATCCTCCTGTGGGCCCAAGGGAAATTGCTGTCAGTCAGAGCAGTATATATCCCGGGGGTCCTGAATCAGGAAGCAGACAGCCTGTCGAGGCAGGGGCCGAGGCCCGGGGAATGGAGACTCCACCCAGAAGTGGTGGAGCTCCTATGGAAGGTATATGGGAGCTATTTGCTTCGGCGGAGAGTTCTCACTGCCCGCAGTAGTTTCTCTGACCCATCCAGCCCCGCTGGGGTGGATGCCATGGTACAGGGGTGGCCGAGGCTACCTCTGTACGCCTTCCCCCCGATTGTCTTGCTTCCAGGAGTTCTGGAGAGGGTACGCCGGGACGGGGCCCAGGTACTCCTAGTGGCTCCGTACTGGCCGACCCGAGTATGGTTTTCGGACCTGATATCTTTCCTGGAAGGCTCTCCGATGGAGATTCCGACCAGGAGGGATCTACTCTCTCAGGCGGGCGGGAGATTCCTGCACCCACGCCCAGAGATGTGGAAACTGTGGGCCTGGCCTCTGAGGGGGCTAGGCTCATAGAGGAAGGTCTCTCGGCCGAGGTCGTAGAGACCATCCTTCACTCCAGAGCTCCGTCCACGAGGAAACTGTACGCTCTGAAAGGGAAACTTTTCTCAGCATGGTGCAGAGAACGCCAGTGGGACCCAGTTAACTGCCCGGTTGGTACAGTGCTGGAGTTTCTGCAGGCGAGGTTCTCGGCAGGGTTGACCCCCTCCACAATAGAGGCGTACGTGGCGGCCTTGGGTGCCGTCCACGTCCCTTTGGGTGGAGTGTCTTGGGAAGACACCCTCTGATTACACGTTTCCTCCGTGGCACTTTAAGGTTGAGGCCTGTTATGCACTCATGTCTAGAGTTTGCGCCGGGGTTTTCTCATCCCAGGCCGGGTTATGTCCCCAAGGTTCCTACGAGCCCACGGGGCCCCCATTACTCTTCAAGCATTCTGTAAACAGACCAGGAAGATTAATCTGCTGTGCCCTGTTAGAGCACTAGATACTATGTCCACAGAGCTGCCCTGTGGAGGAAAACTGATCAGCTGTTTGTCTGTTTCGGGCCCCCTAAGAAGGGGCCCCAGTATCTAAGCAGAGGATGAGCAAGTGAGTGGTCGAGGCCATCTCACTTGCTTATGAGGCGGCCGGGCAGCAGTCTCCACTGGCTGTCCGGACGCATTCAACCAGGGGTATGGCTGCTTCTTAAGCACTTTGTCGGGGGCGTCCCTCCACGATATTTGTAAACGCGGCCGGATGGTCGTCTCCTTTAACTTTCGTCAGGTTCTATGAACTAGACCTGGCATCTACAGTTGGGGCACAGGTACTCTCGTAACCGTGTGCGCTTCGGCTTCACACATACGAGACACTTGGTCCTATGGCGATGTGGGTATAAGCGTTCTCACAGCGTTTCGACGCAGCTCGAGTTCCCCGAAAGGGAACGTCTCGGTTACGTATGTAACCCTAGTTCCCTGAGGGAACGAGACGCTGCGTCGCTTTGCCATACTCCCGGCGTGTCCGTGATCACTTACTTCAGGCTTTATCAGAAGCTAGTTCCTGTTTGTGTTCGCGGACCTTTTATAGTCTCCGGTTGATGACGTCATCACGTCGGCGACGTCATCACGTCGGCGACGATCGATCTTTTTTCCGATGGAATGGTTCTACAGGCGCTTCACGACGCATTAACGCAGAGGCGTTCTCACAGCGTTTCGACGCAGCGTCTCGTTCCCTCAGGGAACTAGGGTTACATACGTAACCGAGACGATTTTAACCCTTTAACTGTCACCCCCCTTTTTGAAAACAGACATGAAAAGGCACTATCCAAACATAAATGGCTGTAATTTAAGAATGCGTTGGAATATAAACCTTCGGTCTTGTTTTAAAGATAACACTCAGCAGATTATTGTTGAAGTAAAAGCAATTCAAAATATGAAAGTATAAAAAAGTTAAATATATATTTTACAAAAAAAAAAAATTTACTCTAAAATTGCTATAAAATCAAAGCCATGCCTATAACCAAGTTGTGTTCCAAATTTGAAGTTGAAATCACAACAATTGAAGTTCCCATGAGATTTTGTTTAGGCGCAGTACTAAACATAGCCACTGAATGTCCTCCACATTCCATTGGTTGTTTTTTTTTAATGCCTTTTCCTGTAAATTTCTGTCCAAATATCACTTCCACCACAAAACAATCACCAAATATAGAACCTTGAGACTCTGACCTTTCCGACGATATGCGTTTTGTCAAGATTAGAAAAGATTTTGATTATAAAGTAGTTCAAATAAAATTCGTCATATGAGACACGACAACGCCCACTAGGGGAGGAGCCTGCTAAAAGAAATTTGAGGACCGTTTCCATGGTAACACAACATCCGATTTCAAAACGGTTTTAACAGAATGAATTTTGAGTTTGTAAGCTTTCAAATGAGACCTAATTTATGATTACTAAAATATAGGATACAAAAAAAAGGGCCATCAAAAAAAGAGTGCCAAGCGTCCCACCTGTGGAACGGTGACAGTTAAGAACTGTTTAGAACGGGTCTTCCCTGCGACTTCAGCCCAAGGGCATACTGTCTGATGCAAAATTAAGTGTACAAGAACCTCATAATTTCATCACAGGATCTGCTAGATAGAGCATGTCGTCAAAGACATTTTGGAATAATGTGCTCTGGACAGACGAAACAGAGATAGAGTTGGCCACAGTAACAGACATGTTTGGCGCTGACCAAAGACAGCTTTCCATAAAAGGATCTCAAAACTATGATGGCATGGTTGAAATGTTATAGTGGGGGTTGCTTCACTGCCTCAGGGGCTGGACAGCTTGCATTCATTGATTCAGCTATGAATTCTGCATCATATCAAAGAGTGCTTGAAGAAAATGTAAGGCCATCTGTCCAAAAGTTGAACTGAAAGTAGACCTTTCAGAAGGACAATGAGCCCAAGCACGCTAGAAAGGTATACACAAAGGTATTGCCCAAGAAGAAGATATATAGAAGATTATATCAAAGCCTGGGTTTGAATCCCATTGATAGGCTGTGGAACGATTTGAAATTTGCATGGATGAATGTTGCATGAAAGAGACTTGATGATCTCGGTGTACAATTATACGAAACACCTACAAGAAGTTATTTCTAAAGGGGACTATTGTTTCTTATGGTTTTGTTTAAGCATGTCAACTTTAGTAATAAGGTACTACTTTAAAGGGAATCAATGTTTGCTTGTTCATAAATGTCAAAAAACCCAACAGTTTCCATCAACATGTCCTCCAACCAATACACTTTCATTTAAAAGATTTTTTTTTCCATTTTATCAGCTTAATATTTCAGGTTTTGCATAGCTCAATTGGTAAAGCATTGCACTATACAACAACAATGTGATCATGAGTTCGATCACAGGGAACACATGTGCTCATAAAGTGTGTATGCACTATAAATCACTGGGTAGGTTTAGGGATGGGGTGGGTGTAGTTGTAAATTAAAAACAATATTTTTGCTAAATGGAAATAGGACAAATGGTGGTAAAAAGTCCACACATTGCATTAAAATGAACACGCATTTTGATTGGTAAGGATAGTCATACGTCATTTAATGACGTCAGACGTAACACAAAGCTGTCATTATTTTTACACCAGCTAGAGGGCGCATAACTTAAATATAGGTTGTAATAAGGTGCTTGAAATACGACCTATAGAGTCATATTTTTTTGGAGGACAGGTTAGTTTCCATATTGTACTTATTTTGTGTGGCAGATGTGGTGTAAGTGTTATTATTGCTAAAATGTGTGTTGCATCAGGCATATCATTGTTTCATATTCGCCTCTACCATGACTACAGCGATCTCTTCAAATCATGTATTTCATACAGTATACCCTAACACTATTTCCACCGTGTTTGTAACTGTGTTTTGCATCATTCAGACGTGATACTACTATGTCAAAAACGTTGTAGAACCTGGAAATTGTAGAGGCGTTGCACAAAGAATAGAAAACAGCATTTTTGTAGAATTATATGGCCAAAAAATTTAAATAAATACAAAATAAAATACTTTTTTTTTGGTTTAACTTAAAAAAGGAAGTAACCTGGTTGCCTTAAAATTTTGAGTTTATTTAAATTAAAAATTTGAGTTGATACAATGAAGGAAATGTGTTTAATAAATAGAAACTCAAAATATTATTTTATCTGAACCACATACAACATTTGATAAATCATGAAAATAGCACATTTGCCATGTTTCACTGCTTCATCAAAAATAAAACACACAATTACCCATTATGCTTACAAATTTTTTAAATAATATTTTAATAAAGGTTGTCAAATCTCAAAAAAATGTCATTGTATTAACTCAAAATTTTAATTTCAATTAACTAAAAATATTATGGACACCAGATAACTTTTTTTCTAAATAATTTTACAGTGTAAAACTTTCCATTTTAGTAGCAAGCTATCTGAATAATAACACACTGAATTTTGTGCAAATGAAGATGACTTTGTGAGCACCTTGGGTACAGGAGGGATACAAAAAATGTGTCTTAAGTGTATATGTATAAATGGGCTGCAAACTTACAATGTATTGACCAAACATTAGTGCCTACTTTGCATACTTATGCAGTCATCGTAGAGTCTTGCTGTCAGCTGTTTTGTTCAGAATTGAAAGAGTTCTTCATTAATGCATCATTGTGTCATGCTGCTGGGGAATGTTGATTTATGTAAAAACAGCAGCTAAATGAGAGTCAAGTATCGCTCATGCCATCTGTTGACCTTTACAACCCACGGTTTCTGCTTCTTTCTTTCACACATACACGCACACACATTTACATGACTTTCAAACGCGTGGAGAGATTTTTCTGAGGGCTTTATTTTCCCTTAAAGCCAAGTAAATAGTGAAACTGAGTCATGCATTAAATTGGTTACAACGCCTTCTTCAATTCACAAGGGGCTTGCATAAACACAACCAGCAATTTTTTATAACTTCCTCACATTTGGCACTAAATGTGCCTGAGACACAACACAACAGAGATGAAAATGCCCTGTCCATTCTTTGATTTTGAGGCCAAAGTAATGGGAAAACAATAAACATAACCCTACACATGGATAAAAACAGCCAATTAAAGGACACCTATTATGCAAAATTCCCTTTTGTAAGCTGTTGGAACACAGATGTGTGTATCTGCAGACACTTCAGGGATGCATTGTTTGTGTGGCTATGCACAGGTCAACCATTTGATCTGAATATGGCCCGGATCCGGCTGATTACAGTAAACCTCTGGAGAATGTCATATACATTATGACTTGAGGGTGAAGTCTTCCAATTTAACCTGTGGTGGTTACGTGTTTTTTTCACTCATAAGATGTTGGCAGACAGTCAACAACAGTGGAGTGACACGTTAAGCATATAAGTAGTACCAGTCAAGATAACTCATAGTACCCATATGAGCGGTGTGTTATTCACTTTGGCCGTTGTTATCTGGTAATAACATACTGCTGGAATGCGCAATTGACCAATCAGAATCAAGTATTCCAATAAATAAATGTATCCACTAACCATTCAGAAACGTCCAGGTGCAGTCTGAAAGTTGCAGAGTCTTTCCATCTGTGTCTGACTTCGGTTCAAACACGCAAGGCTGCCCTCCACAAACTGGTTATTTCTGACATTTTGTGTGAGTGAGATTTGCCTCTTTTGTTGTTGATACATAGCTATCCGAAGCTCGTCCATCCTCTTCTGGAAGGGGGGCTGGGAGCAGAAGCTCATTAGCATTTAAAGGGACACACACAAACACAGTGTTTTTGTTCACACCCAAATAGGACCAAATTTGACAAGCTATAAATTATCCGGGGTTATTTTGAGCTGAAACTTCACAGACACATTCTGGGGACACCAGATATTACATCATAACTAGACTAAAAGAAACCAAGCATATTATGTTTTGTTTAATGTATTTAGGGGTGAGTATTTATAAAAACGATGATATTATAGTAGTAGACCTATTATTGATACCACAATAAAAAATAAAATAAAATTAAAAACTCTTTGGTGATGTCTTTTGAAAACGTTGATGGTTAACTTTGTTTTAGCAATTTCAGCGCAATACATACTAAAATATGCAACATATTAACAATATACTGATCATAATAGACGTAACAAAAATTGAATTAGAAATTCAAACATTTAAACAGTCTTTTAAAACTTAGTTCAAACTATTTTCATACCAAACATTGAGCTAGGAAGCCAAAAAAGCTTGTTTTTCTTATATATAACTCTACAGACACATTCTTGGCACTACAGAACCCAAACAAAAATACAAGTTTGTACGGTAAGAAACATTTTTGGATGGTACAAGTTTCAGTTCTCTCACCATTGGCAGGTGTATGTAGGAGATAAGTTAACTTTGGAACCTGATGGCGCTGCAGTCTCGACAAACAAAAATAAATCAGAGGAATTGTGTGTAAACTCATAAATTGAGAAAACAATGGGGAATATACAGTTCTGCCATGAATATCTAAATTGTTTGCTTCTGTGTGACTCAGAGTAAACTCAGAGTATTTAAAAAGTTTGTTTTCACACATTTAGCTCACAACAGCTCATATTATCAGCCAATGTGTTCCTTGAAGACACAAATCACAATATTTTGAAGAGATCAGTTCATCAGATTTTTATAGCCTGGACTCATATACTGTTATGTAAAAAAACGCCCATCACTAATGGATGTCCCCCTCTACTCCTTTTTGGTTGTAGTTTGACATATTTTATAGGGTTTAATGCACCAGTTTATGTATCAGCACTATTGAGTGCAGTGTTTGCCATGGCAAATGAATCCCTTCCAAGATTTTATACACACACAAATCTATGGAAGGCATAATGTATAGGGGTATATTGAAAAGTGAAGAAGATGTGAGTGTCGTGCTTTCACTGTGCATTATAGAATGGATAATTTATGGTAATTTTAAGGTTAATCATAAAACCACTGGTCTAACAAACACGTCTCTAGTGCTGGTCTTTCAGGGGTATCAACCTTACTGACATAAGCAACAATCTGGTTCCAGTAGTAAAAAACATTCATAATCTCTATAAGGGAATTGATTTTGGTAACATTATAGTATAGGTTAAAATTTTCACTATGAACTATTTGCGTACTAGCATGCATTTTACTATGATATTGGCTGTTTATTAGTACTTTTAAAGCACATATTAATACCTTATTCTGTATGACCATATTCTACATCCCCTAATCCAACTCAAAACCTAAACTTGAACACTATTGCATCTTACTAACTACTAATAAGTAGTATTTAGTAGTTTGAGGCAAAAGTCTAAGACAAAAGTTAGTTAATAGTGAAAACTAGACCCTAATCTAAAGCGTGACTTTGGGTCATTTTCTTTCTTTGTTAGAACACAAATGAAGATTTTCATTGCAGTCTGTCAGTCGTATTGTGCATGTGAATGGTAACCCATGAGAGTATGAAAACTATGAGAGTAAAAAAAAAAACATGCTTATACAAATCCAAATTAAACCCTGCGGCTCGTGAAGACACATTGATGTCCTACCACACGAAACAAATAAACATAGTATTTATACCATTAATACACTAATACATCCAAGAGATTTCAGCGTGCGATCACTTCGAGTAAGTGAGGTCTGTATACTATCTGGCGTATATGATCCAGAAATGATCTCTGCCGCGTATCTCTATGCTAGGGGTGTTCCTGACTAAGGATTTACACATTCGAATCAGAATTGTTGACTCTTTCTATGGTCGACTGATAGTCGAATCTATGTGTATGTAAATGGACTGGAAGGGGCACGACACTAGTCAGCAGGAGGGTAAAACTATTTTTATTTCCCTTTACACACAGCAAAAACTTTTAATAAAGCGACCAAAACTACCTGCCAACTGACAGACAAACTCACAATGGCTTTCTTATTTAGGTTTAAATAAAAGGTCTTGGCAACGGGTCATCGCGCGTCACGCTCAGATAACGGAAAATAGTCAAAGAGCGGGATGTGGGCGGAGCTTAGGTTACGCAATGACTATAGACATCGGATAAATGGCTATCCATCAGTCACTTAAAGTAACCATGCCCTTAATTATTTTATATAATGTAAACAAATGAGTTATTAAAAATTCACCCCGCTCACAGTTGTCATGAAGGGCAAAATTAGTCATATACAGGTCCTTCTAAAAAAAATAGCGTATGTGATAAAAGTTCATTATTTTCCATAATGTAATGATAAAAATTAAACTTTCATATATTTTAGATTCATTGCACACCAACTGAAATATTTCATGTCTTTTATTGTATCTCAAAAGAATTAGCATATTTCATCCGACCAATAAAAGAAAGGGTTTTTAAATACAAAAAAGTCAACATTCAAATAACTATGTTCAGTTATGCACTCAATACTTGGTCGGGAATCCTTTTGCAGAAATAACTGCTTCAATGCGGCGTGGCATGGAGGCGATCAGCCTGTGGCACTGCTGAGGTGTTATGGAGGCCCAGGATGCTTCGATAGCGGCCTTAAGCTCATCCAGAGTGTTGGGTCTTGCGTCTCTCAACTTTCTCTTCACAATATCCCACAGATTCTCTATGAGGTTCAGGTCAGGAGAGTTGGCAGGCCAATTGAGCACAGTAATACCATGGTCAGTAAACCATTCACCAGTGGTTTTGGCACTGTGAGCAGGTGCCAGGTCGTGCTGAAAAATGAAATCTTCATCTCCATAAAGCTTTTCAGCAGATGGAAGCATTTCATCCAACATCTCCTGATAGCTAGCTGCATTGACCCTGCCCTTGATAAAACACAGTGGACCAACACCAGCAGCTGACATGGCACCCCAGATCATCACTGACTGTGGGTACTTGACACTGGACTTCAGGCATTTTGGCATTTCCTTCTCCCCAGTCTTCCTCCAGACTCTGGCACCTTGAATTCCGAATGACATGCAAAATTTGCTTTCATCCAAAAAAAGAACTTTGGACCACTGAGCAACAGTCCAGTGCTGCTTCTCTGTAGCCCAAAGTGGCTTGACCTGGGGAATGCGGCACCTGTAGCCCCTTTCCTTCACACGCCTGTGCACGGTGGCTCTGGATGTTTCTACTCCAGACTCAGTCCTCTGCTTCCGCAGGTCCCCCAAGGTCTGGAATCGGTCCTTCTCCACAATCTTCCTCGGGGTCCGGTCACCTCTTCTCGTTGTGCAGTGTTTTTTTGCCACACTTTTTCCTTCCCACAGACTTCCCACTGAGGTGCCTTGATACAGCACTCTGGGAACAGCCTTTTCGTTCAGAAATTTCTTTCTGTGTCTTACCCTCTCGCTTGAGGGTGTCAATGATGGCCTTCTGGACAGGGTCGGGTTGGCAGTCTTACCCATGATTGCAGTTTTGAGTAATGAACCAGGCTGGGAGTTTTTAAAAGCCTCAGGAATCTTTTGCAGGTGTTTAGAGTTAATTAGTTGATTCAGATGATTAGGTTAATAGCTCGTTTAAGAGAACCTTTTCATGATATGCTAATTTTTTGAGATAGGAATTTTGGGTTTTCATGAGCTGTATGCCAAAATCATCACTATTAAAACAATAAAATACCTGAAATATTTCAGTTGGTGTGCAATGAATCTAAAATATATGAAGGTTTGATTTTTACACATTATGGAAAGAATGAACTTTTTTCACATATGCCAAATTTTTGAGAAGGACCTGTAGACTAAAACCACAATTCGTACCAGGCTTTAAACATGTTTTATTTTTTCTGCTGTAAAGTTGGGATTTTTAACATGGGGCTCAATGAGAGTCTGCTCCCTTCTCGAGCATTTCGCCTAGTGGCCAGTCAATGAATTGCAGTTTAAATTACTTCCGTTTTGGCTTCAAGAGAGACCACGGGAGGTTGCCGCTTGCTGTTAACCCATCGGACCTGTGTGGAGCACGTTATTTGACGGACAGCACCCCTTCTGACCCATTTGAATAAATCTTGCATACATGACACAAACGTCTTTTTCCACTATTTTCTGGAATTTAGTGGAAACAGCCCAAACTGTCTGCAGGGAGCTAGTATGTATAAAGTCTTGTATCGTTGTATTTTTGTCAGATTTCCAAATACTTTTTTTCTTCCAGCCAAAGTTTCTAATGATATGATTCGCCTCTAGCTGGTTGTTTTGGACTATGTCTTGGAACTCCTTGGCAAATACTTTTTTTTTTTTTTTTAATCCCCATGGGAGAAATGAAAGGGAAAAAATACATCCAGAACAAATGGCACTGGAAAATTGGGAGGGGACCAATGCACTCCATTCTTAAAAAGGAAGGTTTTTTATTGGCATCTATGGTTCCATAAACAACCATGGATCCTTTCCATTGCACAAAAGGTTATTTATTGTGGGAAAGGGTTCCAGTTATTAAAACGTTCTCCACACTAAGAAAAATCGGTTCTGTTCTCTTTACCTCTTTCCCCGCCAAACACAGAATTTTCCGTTAATAGTGAGAAAATCACTAGGGAGCGCTATTATGCATTTTCTGAATGAGTACTGAATCTCCTGATCAAAACACACGCTAGTAAGACGCAGTAAAATGTGTGATTGTATGTAATCATATGCATATGAAAAATAATGTGATCATCATCATTAAACAGCATATAAATCAAAACTATCTAATGTTAGTGAATTAAACGTGGAACCAGGATGAGCTACAGGACTGTGTAAGCATTAGGGGTGTTGATGGACTCGATCTACTCCATCTGTGTTTGATCATCGCTCTGAATCTGATCTGGAAACAGTCTTTCACAAAAATGTGATTTTCTCAGCTTTTTGCTGAAAATGTTGCTTTTTTTTATGAAACGTACCCATATTCATGTGTTGATGTATACGGCAACTTTCAAAAAAAAAAAAAAAAAGATTTAATGGAGTTGCAAAAAAAAAAAAAAAAAAAAAAAAATTGAACCTTTATTGTTGAGTGTATACATTTCTCTGCATATTATGTTGGCATAGAATAAACACCTTCTCCCCGTTTCACTTTTTATCTCTCAATATAAATTTCCTCAAAGCAGGTGCTGAGCAAGGGATACTATTGCCTGGTTACCATAGCAACGAGAGCATGCACTGTTCATCCAGTTGCTAAGGCAAGCATCGCCATTGCAAATACTTAGAATTATTGATTTGATTGAACCGCATAACCATAAATATTAAACTTCAGTGCGTGTAAACATTTGTCCTATGGACATTAATTGAATTTGAACTGAACTTAGCTGAATGCCACTATTGTCTTCTAGGGAGCTGCTTTACAGTTGAATTTTAATTCGTTTTTCCTGTTTATTACTGCAAATCTGCCTTTAATCAATCTGTATGTTAGAAAGCACAATATAAATAAATGAGAAGAGGTAAGGTTACTTTGTGAAATGATCAGTCTGGCATAGCAATACCGTAGTAGGTCACATTACATCATTAAGGAGAAATGTGAATTTGTTCTCTGACAATGGCTAAAATTTTTAATCATCAAATTATCTGGCATTATATTCAGGATGAATGCTGTTTCCTTAATGATTTATTTGTGTCTGTCTGTGTGTTAGAGAAAGAGAGAGAGGGGGGGGGGGGGGGGGGTGTCAGATAATGAGTAAAAAAAAAATCATTTCTTGACAGACCTCATCATATGCTTATCAGTCCAGTGCAGAGGTGGAAGAGAATGGATATTTTTGTCAGTATACGTGTGAGGAAGTGTGTGTGTTTATGTGTAAGAGCAGATACCCACATAAACATACAGGGTCAGCTAACTTTGCACAGCGTGAGTGATGCGTTTCGTTCCCTGCGGCGTTCTGGCTGAGTCCATGAAAACACACGAATGACTGAGGTTCTGAGATAGCAGTGGGCGGCAAGGTCACGGGGTTTGCACTTTGTTGTAATTCAGGGCAGCGACGCTGTAGGCCTCGTCCTCTCGGTTCAAAATGACAAAACAGGCATTATTCCTGCGAGGTGCTTAGCGCTGGACTGTGAATAATTGCCCAAGCAAAATATTGATACCAACATGTTCAAAGTGTCTCTCTGGGCTCTAAAGTGTCACTTCAGGTCTGTTTTGACACAGGTGTTGGGGTAGTATGGTTCCCCTGCAGTGATTTTAACAGGCCGAGCATCTGAGAGATTATGACAGTGATGCAGCCTGCCTTTTTTTTAATGCCTGATATTATACTTGGGATCCCTCCGCATCTAGCTGGTGTTATTTACTGGCCGCTCAGACGTGTAATTTTTTTCCCCCAAACCAGTTCAGCCGAAATCCGGCCCTGCAGCCGATTCTAAACGTTTCATTGGCCGCGTCAATCACAATAACGATTGCCTACACCCAACCCTGCTCCCTAAACCTACCCGTCACTGGAACCTCAGCCATTGAAACTGGTTGCAGGGCGGGATATCCGCTCAACTGGGGGAAAAAAAAAGCATGCCGCTCAAACGTGGTCCCAGAACCGCTTGATTAGTTCTCATTTGTCATTTCGAGTCGGCTGTGAGGCTGTGAAATATTAGCAACACTAACGCGTCCTTTCTTCTGTGGTCCTGGACTGTGTAAGCAAAGAGCAAGGATTGCTGCGCTACAAATGTTACATTCTCCAAAAGTATGGAAAAGCAGATGTTAATTTGATTCATCTGCACACCATAGTTGCTGTAACAGTGCCAAAACCTAGACTTTGAGAAAGAGTGAGTACTTACTCAAGAACATATTCAGTGCATTACATTTATTATAATCATAAATGGATGCTGCCTTAATTGTCCCTATCCTTAAAGGGCAGTCGTACGCCTAGCCATAACTGTAACTATACTGAACCCGCTGGTCATAAAGGCCTTTTTTTTTTTTTTACAGTGTGGGCACTTTATTTCCATAAAAATAAAAAATAAAATAAAAATTGATATGCGATAGGAAAAGGGAGAAACACGAGATTGGAAAAGAATGAATGGAACTTGATTAAAAGCAAAATCTACCAGCCTCTCCTTGCCAGGGATGTTTTAGATCAGGGGCTCTTTTCTTGGGAGCACGTCACAAAAACAAACCAAAACTCAGCACAGATCATGAGACATATGTCTATAAAATACCTTTAAAAGGGAGGTAAAACGCATTCTTTCAAAGGCCTGATAGTGTTTGTGGGGTGCACTTAAACATGTGTCCATGCTTTGTTTTTTTGTTTTTTTGATTTGCATAATTTTTCATATATTTTAACTTTATTCTACACTGCTCTGCCCCTCCTTGTTAAAACGGTCTGATGGTTTCCGGGTTCTATGAAGCCAGTCCCTCAAAAATACGCAATGGGCTCTGATTGGTTAGCTGAAGCAGCTGTGTTCGGATTGGCTAACCGCCTAGTACACGTACTTGTAGATTGGTGAGTTATCACAACATGTGGGAGGGGCACATGTCTTAGTGATCTCTAATGTAGCTGCTGATGTCAGCAAGTCTGGAAGAAAAGACTGTAGTCCCTACCGGCCGTTTGCAGATGTATTTTATGCTCAAACAGCAACATTACACACTAGCTAAAGTTAGAAAAGTGAAATTGTGTTTTACCACCCTTTTAAGCATACTGTTTGCTTATTTTTCATAAAATGCATTATATAAGTCACTTTGGAAGATGGTCAATACAAAATGTGACTGTAGCAAATTATTTGAGCTGTTGTGGTCACTTTGAGAAACACTTTCTTAAGGCCCGTTCACACCAAGAACGATGACTATAAAGATAACTATATCAGCGTCCAAACCAGCGGACAATTTTGTTCTGGTGATCCTAAGCATGAGCTTGTCTGTCATTTTAAATGTTTGAGCTTGTTACAGCAGGATGGATTCTGATTGGCTGTTAATGTTTTTATCAGCTGGAAAAAAATCTGTCTTGAAAATGATTCCAACGTTATCGTTTCTCTTTATCGTCATCGTTATAGCTGTGCTATTCTTTAATATTGAGAGTGATTTTTAGAACTATATTTTTGTATCGTTATCTTTATAGTTATAGTTCTTGGTGTTATCAGCCCTTTAGGCTACTAAGTTGAACAATGCTGTGAAAAGAAAAGAAGAAAAGAGAAAATTTTTTTTTTAAAGTTGTTAAACTTTTACAAAAAGTTACAAGCTCTACGTTCTGTTCCATGCTTGAGTACCCCTGGTATTTAACTGCATGGCTGGCATTTGGTATTACCACACTCAAAAGTCTTTTTTAAACAAGGGTGAGAAACTATTTGCATTCTTTTTTTTTTTTTTTTTTTTTTTGTGCAATTATTCTTAGTAACCCACAATGCACCTATAAATCACACACACAATTTGTTAAATTGCTCTAGTAAATTAGTACCCTTCATTCGGGACCTTAGTAAATCAGGTTCTATCTGTTTAATAAAATAAATAAATAAATAGAAAAGTAGTTTTGCCTCATAATTACTGGTGTGTAAGCTCATACACATGGGGATGTAGACTGAGATAAACACATGCCTCATTAGGGCTGTTCAGGTTTCACAGGGACTGGCAACTAGATGTCACATTTTTCTTTAGCAGACCAAACGAGAGTCCTGGTATTTTTTTCTTTATATATTTTATATATATATATATATATATGTATATATATATATATATATATATATATATATATATATATATATATATATATATATATATATATATATATATATATATATATATATATATATATATATATATATATATATATATATATATATATATATATATATATACCATTATGAGATCAAATATTCACCTGTCTGGCCAGTAGCTAAATGGGCAAATGGGAACAGGAGACCTGCGGTATTCATTTAAAGTGATAGTTCACCCAAAATGGAAAATTCTGTCATTTACTCACCCTTGTTGTTCCAAACCTGTGTGAATTTCTTTCTTCTGCTGAGCACAAAGGAAGATATTTGGGAGAATGTTTGCAACCAAACAGACCTTGGCAATCATTGACTACACCCCCCGACCCCCCCCCCCCCCCCAATGATATTTGAAAACATTCTTCCAAATATCTTCCTTTGTGTTTAGCAGAACAAAGAAATATATACAGGTTTGGAAAAAAACTTGAGCTTGACTGAATGATGACAGAATTTTCATTTTTTTCGGAAACTGTCCCTTTAAGTCGTCATTGACATGCAAAAATAACCAATTGGCCTATCCCAAGCTGGGCTCAAACCAGAATGGAATCCTTGAGGGTAGTGCTGTGAGGTTTACCTGCATAGCTATCTCGTACCAGCTGTCCTCTGTTATATGAGCACACAGCTGGCGTCAAAGGGCATTAGACAGATTTCCAGGAACAATTATCACATTACTGCTAATTACGTCAATCAGCTCTGCAGCCACAGACAGAAACTAAATGATTGCGTCAAGAATAGCATCACTGCATGTGAAAATAATTATGTCTCTGTGGAGTTCCATTTTGTTTCCACTTAATAGCGCAAGTGCACTGTATTAGTTGCGCACATACAGTAGTAGCCAAAAGTGATGTCCAGCCTAGGAAAATGGACATCTTCCCTTTGTTAAATTATTATTATTATTATTATTATTATTATTATTATTATTATTATTATTATTATTATTATTATTATTATTATTACTATTATTATTATTATTATTATTATTATTATTATTATTATTATTAATAATAATAATAATAATAATAATAATAATAATAATAATACTCTTAAGCTAGCATGGAATTTAGTGGAGACATGAAATGTAAATACTAGTGCTGTCAATCAATAAAAAATAATAATTAATTGCACATTTTTCTTTAATTAATCGTGATTAATCGCGATTAAAAATTATCCAAATGAATGTAGAAACAACTTAAATGCAGTTTATTTGAAATGTTTGTTGTAATGGCATCTTTTTATGAAGGCCAGTATCACTGATAATAAAATTGCTACCAATAATTAAAAGCTATATCAAATTTCAAGTGAACTTAAAGCACTCCTCACATAAACCCATTTGAATAAATGTCATATTTACCTGCGGCCTAGTTGAAGTTAAATTGAAGTTATCAAACTGTCTGGACTGCATACATTTTAAATTAAATATAGAACAGCTACTTATTAACAGCACAATTTTCTCTGTTACCTTTGTTCTGTAAATAACATTAATGACAGACAGCATCAGTCGTTGCTGTTCCTTTAAGATTCGCCGCTGCCGAACATGGCGTGGATCTCACGTGCCGTCTCATTTTCTACACAACTCTTTAAAGAGTTAGTTCACCCAAAAGAAGAAAATGCAGTCATTAATTGCTTACCCTAATGTCGTCCGACACCCATGAGCCCTCTGTTCTTCTTCGGAACACAGATGAAGATATTTTTGTTGAAATCCGATGCCTCAGACAGGCCTTCACTGACACCAGTGTAATTTCCTCTCTCAGGACCAATAAAAGGCAGTAAAGACGTTGCTACAAAGCCCATCTCACTAAAGAGTACAGTAATTTTACTGTAATTTTACAGTTATTTTAGGAAGCGACGAGAATAGTTTTTGTGCGCAAAAAAAAAAAAAAAGTATATATAGTGATGGGCTGATTGAAAAAAAAAATGCACGGTTATGAATCAGCGTATAGATTCATGATTCGGATCGTGTGTCATACTGCTGTAATCACGTGACATTGGCTATCCGAATCATGAATCGATAAACTGATTCATAACGTTCGAAACTTTGTTTTGAAACCGGCCCATCACTATACAAGTCGTTTTTTTTTTGTGGGGGTTTTTTTCACACAAAAACTATTCTCGTCGCTTCATAAAATTATTGTAGAGCCACTGAAGTGATATGGGCTTTGTAACGTCTTTAGTGCATTTTATGGGTCTTAGGAGAGGAAATATCATTAGGTCAATTTTAGTCATTAAGGCGAGACACTACAGGTGAATAGTTTTTTTTTTTTTTTTTTTTATTACAATATATCACTATGAAACTTTTCCAGTTTATTACTGGCATAAACATAAGAAAAAAAATGTATCAAAAGTTTTGTATAAAATAATGTTTAAATATGCAAATGAGGCCTTGTATACTTAAATATACGCTCATTTGCATATATTTCCAAAAACAAAATCTGGAAATTGGAAAGGACCAGGTTCAAAATTCTTGATTCTATTTGTTAACATATTAGATGAGAGGGCTTTTACAGAGGGGAAAACCTCTGTATGATTGATGATTTCGGTTAAAAATCAAATGACGCAAGTTCACAAAATATAGTGAATTAACCACATTAATGTGTAATGTCGACATATTTTTTATATTGACATGAAAGCTTACATGTTAAGGGAGTAAATTGGCCCAAAACCTCAATATTGACCACTGCATGAAAAAATGATGTTTTCACCTGCCGTGTCTCTCCTTAATTAGCCAATTAGGTTTTTAGTGTCATTAAAGGCCTGTCTAAGCCATCAGATTTCAACCAAAATATCTTCATTTGTGTTTGGAAGATGAACCGTTCTGAACTATTGCATACTGCATTCATTGTAACACGCACACACATAGCTTGTACATCATGTGGAGAATGCGTGGGTCACACACAAAATCACTCGATAGCACAAAATTGTGTTGTCAACACTATTTTTGTGATTTATCATTAAAATAGCTTAGAAACTGAAAAGTTCAAGCATATATTTCTTGATAACTAAAACCCACAGCTTCAGTATTATCAGAGAGATGCTGCCAGGTAGAATTAATTCACACACAATTGCTCTCTCACTAATGCATTCATATAAATGTAGCCTAATCTTTACTGGGCTACTTTATCTGTGTCTGATTCAAAATGAGCAGAAATCTGTGACAAATATAACGACCCAAAGACAAAATAACCGATAAACAATAGCAGTTATGTAGAATATATTACCTTTTGGGCAGCTCTGTGTCATATCAGCTGTGCACAAAAAAACCTTGGTTCAGGCTTATTTTGTTAATTACTACTCGATGCCAACTCAACTTTCATTACATACAGTAAATGTCGACTTTAAAAAATATGAAGTCGTTCAACCTCTATGCTGTTGTTATAGATTTTAGGTGTATTTCTCTTTGAATCGACTGGTAATGGGAAAGTTACAGTGGCCCAGTAGTGCAAACACAACGGAATTTAAAAAGCAGACATAAGTTCACAGCACAACGAAATCAAGTCTCAACACAAAGAAATCAAGTCACAACACAACAAAATCAACTCATTACACAACAGAATCAAGTCATAACACAACAGAATCAAGCCACAACACAACAAAATCAAGCCACAACACAACAGAATCAAGCCACAACACAACAAAATCAAGCCACAGCCCAACAAAATCAAGCCACAGCCCAACAAAATCAAGCCACAGCCCAACAAAATCAAGCCACAGCCCAACAAAATCAAGCCACAACACAACAAAATCAAGCCACAACACAACAGAATCAAGCCACAGCCCAACAAAATCAAGCCACAACACAACAAAATCAAGTCACAACACAACCAAATCAAGTCACAACACAACAAAATCAAGTCACAACACAACAGAATCAAGCCACAACACAACAAAATCAAGTCACAACACAACCAAATCAAGTCACAACACAACAAAATCAAGCCACAACACAACAAAATCAAGCCACAACACAACAGAATCAAGCCACAACACAACCAAATCAAGTCACAACACAACAAAATCAAGCCACAGCCCAACAAAATCTAGCCACAACACAACAGAATCAAGCCATAACTAGAATTTGAATTTTCAACCACTTGGTGGAATTGGCAGACGTTTCCTTATAAATCATGCACTGTGATGGCGAGTAAAAGCGTTCTCAAGTAGCCTATAAATATGCAGCTATAATGCATGTAGGTGATTTTGAATTGATATTTAATGCCAATATACAGTGGTTACACACTTAAAACAGATTTTAGTGTTTATATATTTGTAACACTGGCAAATCTATTGAATAATAGCAACTTTACCACACTCTGAGAGCCCCCTAGTAGTCGGGAGTATTTACGTTGTGTTGTGGCTTAATTTCTTTCTGTTGTGCCTTTTTCTTTAAGTTGTGACTTTATATCATTGTGTTGTGAACTTATGTACGCTTTTTCAATTTTGTTGTGTTGTGCTCTACTGGACCACCATAGAAAGTGTCATAAAAAATAAATTAAATTAAAAAAAAACAAAAAAAAAACAGTGACAGTCCAATGGATGAAACTCATTAAAACTTATAGACTTCTTTTGCTACATTCCAATAAAATTTGGTGAACTATGGCCTGCAAATTCATATAGTGAAATGACATTTGGCCAATAGTGAGTACCTTGTTGGCATCTTCACCAAATTAAAGTCAGTGGTTGAGACAATGTTGCTGTTTCATGGTCATTTGAAAGCTCCAGAGGCACACTGTTACGGTTTTCATATAGGAATCAATGACTTACTTAAAGTTGTCTCTGCATATTAAGCAGAGAGGGGAGAAATTGTTTTAACATCCAAAAAATGACACACTTCATCTTTAAGTCTTAGCACAGTTTATTAAGATGGATTTTGCATCCACTTACTGACTCTATCCTTACATAATAACAGCATAGCCAGATCTAGACAGCACACTTTTACTTCCTGTGTTTATTTTGTAATAATTCAGATGCAAAAGCCTCTAATATCCACAGCAGTCAAAAATGAGATGATGATACTGAGTGAATGCTCTCCGCATATAGTATAAGTTCATAACATATTTTCGCTTTAAACCCACTAAATTCCAGCATCAATCCATTCAGAAGTATGTGCACTTAGGTAGAAACCTAACCTGTCTGACACAAAAAAATAAAATAAAATAAAAACCTTTTTTTTAAAGAAAAACATCAGATGGACTTCATATATATCTTATATACAAGTCTACACACACACACACACACACACACACACACACACACACACACACACACACACACACACACACACCTATACGGGTTTATGTGGTTTATGAGGACACTTCAGCCCAAACCAGTTTTTTGGTGTATTACAGGGACACCCCTTTCCACTTGCTCTACAGTGATGTGGAGGGTATTAAAAATTTTGTTTTGAGCCAAACAACACAGATTTCTCTTCAGAATTTGTATACACACAACACAACTTATAATATTACCACCTGACAATATACATAATTATGAGGACACATAATTAAGTGTCTAAGCCCCGCCTATGACAAAAAACGAAATTATAAGGACAGTGGATACACAACACACATAAATGACATTAATGTGTATTAGAGGGACAAACATGAATTAATGGGACATTGCAATACACAAACACAAACGTGAAGGCATTGTGCATTAAAAGGACACACCTGATTTATGAGGACAAATGAACACAGTACTGAGACTGCAAACACATCCACACCTGTGGGTCATACTCCAACACACAACCATTCTAAACTATGATATTCTGATATCTGAATATGCAACTATGTCTTTTACACTATACTGCTATTTGTGTGATCACATGACCTTTAAACAGACATGAGGACATACGACAGTGCACACCTTCAGAGAACAAGAAGTTTATTAGTGCTCGTTTACAACATTACAGCTGTTGCCCTGACAATATTACATAAATCACAAGATACTTAAAACCTCTCATAAACATAATTAACAAAAATTGCTGAAAATAAATGAAAGGGTCCCCCCTCATGTTTTTTTCTAAACCTGTATGAGTTTCTTTCTTCTGCTGAACACAAAGGAAGATATTTTGAAGAATGTGGGTGAGCAGACGGGTGACGGTAGCCATGAGTTCAATAGCACAGAAAAAACACTTCGGCAGACAATTTCAACATCCCTTTAAAGCTTTCAACAGAAGTTTAAGACATAGCCATACATTTGAACAAAACAGAATAAACAGCAGCGGCAACAGAAGAAAAAACAAACATGGGTAACACTTTATAATAACGTTCAGTTATAAGTTTAGATGATGAACTAAATCATTTACAAAACATAACTATACATTCATTAATGATTAATAAGTGATATGCTAACCATTAACAAATGTGCTGTTTATTATCAAAACAGATCAATAGTAGATGTTTGAGTTATTAGATGATGTACTATAATTAACACAAACATTATTGGAGTACTTATGTCAAACTTGTTTTAGTGTCATCTCAAACAATGGCTAATCTTGAACAAATGATGAACAGACTATTAGTAAATGATCAGTAATGTATTGATGAATCCAAGTTTTCAGCTGGTGTGTGTTCAACTGCACACACATGCTAAAGCAGCATCATTGAGAAGAGTTGTTCCAGTCAGGGGACTGCAGTGTGTTCTGAATCTCTGCAGTCCTCTGTGTGGGATCTGGGATAATGTGAAGTGGTTTAATGTCCTCTGACACACACATCAGGTGATGAGCAGAAGTGTCAGAGGTCGAACCCTCACCGGTCAGCACTTACACTTGTGTTCAACACCTACTACAGGTGATGTGGAACTCATTTACAACCCTTTCTGCATCCCCTAATCTAAAGTGTACACTACAATTGTATACACATCACTTGTATATGAATATATGGTATAGCATTCCACTAAAAATGAATGAATGTATTAACCAATAACTTATAAATTACTTATAACTGAATTAACAAAACAGTCATAAAATGTTAGCATACTACTAAGTCATTTATGAATGTCATGTTTTGTAAATGATTAGTTCATCATTATCTAATAACTTATAAGTGACTTATAACTGAACATTATTATAAAGTGTTACCAAACATTTAGCAAGTTTCATGTAAGCGATAATCCCTGATTCCTGACAAAGGCTCGCTGTTTTGCTGAAGCCAGACGCTCTGCAGTTTACCCGGTGAACTGTGCTCAGTTCTGCAGACTCCGCTGGAGGCCATATCTGCCGTTTTCTTCTTGCCTCGCCCCTTCAGAAGATTCAAGAATCCCTACAAAAGAGGAAAACAGATTCTTTAACCCATGGGGTGAAAACCACTTCCTTTCCTCCCAACTCGTCCCACTGTCCTCACCCTCATCTTTAGTCTAGAACTGATTAATAATCGGAGACAAAAGTGATGGGCTGCTGTTTGTTAAATACTTGTGTTTGTTGTGTGTGTGTGTGTGTGTGTGTGTGTGTGGCCTACACCTGGGTTATGAGGACGTGTTTTGTGAGGACACGTGACTTATGAGGACATTATCATAAGATGATGTTCCTGATGTTTGACTTGACTGAAGAACCCCAGTGTTGTGTGTGTGTGGCTTACTCATGGGTTAAGAGGACACATGATTTATGAGGACATTATCATAAGATGATGTTCCTGATGTTTTAGTTGACTGAAGAACCTCAGTGTTGTGTGTGTGTGTGTGTGGCTTACACCTGGGTTATGAGGACACATGATTTATAAGGACATTCTCATAAGATGATGTTCCTGATGTTTGGCCTGACTGAAGAACCCCAGTGTTGTGTGTGTGTGTGTGTGTGTGTGTGGCTTACACCTGGGTTATGAGGACACATGATTTATGAGGACATTATCATAAGATGATGTTCCTGATGTTTGACTTGATTGAAGAACCTCAGTGTTGTGTGTGTGTGAGTGTGTGTGTGTGGCTTACACCTGGGTTATGATGACACATGATTTATGAGGACATTATCATAAGATGATGTTCCTGATGTTTTACTTGACTAAAGAACCTCAGTGTTGTGTGTGTGTGTGTGTGGCTTACACCTGGGTTGTGAGGACACGTGATTTATGAGGACATTATCATAAGATGATGTTCCTGATGTTTGACTTGACTGAAGAACCCCGGTTTTGTGTGTGTATGCGTGTGTGGCTTACACCTGGGTTATGAGGACACATGATTTATAAGGACATTATCATAAGATGATGTTCCTGATGTTTGGCCTGACTGAAGAACCCCAGTGTTGTGTGTGTGTGTGTGTGGCTTACACCTGGGTTATGAGGACACATGATTTATGAGGACATTATCATAAGATGATGTTCCTGATGTTTGGCCTGACTGAAGAACCCCAGTGTTGTGTGTGTGTGTGTGTGTGTGGCTTACACCTGGGTTATGAGGACACATGATTTATGAGGACATTATCATAAGATGATGTTCCTGATGTTTGGCCTGACTGAAGAACCTCAGTGTTGTGTGTGTGTGTGTGTGGCTTACACCTGGGTTGTGAGGACACATGATTTATAAGGACATTCTCATAAGATGATGTTCCTGATGTTTGGCCTGACTGAAGAACCTCAGTGTTGTGTGTGTGTGTGGCTTACACCTGGGTTATGAGGACACGTGTTTTGTGAGGACATTATCATAAGATGATGTTCCTGCTGTTTGACTTGACTGAAGAACCTCAGTGTTGTGTGTGTGTGAGTGTGTGTGTGTGGCTTACACCTGGGTTATGAGGACACATGATTTATGAGGACATTCTCATAAGATGATGTTCCTGATGTTTGGCCTGACTGAAGAACCTCAGTGTTGTGTGTGTGTGTGTGTGTGGGTTACACCTGGGTTATGAGGACACATGATTTATGAGGACATTATCATAAGATGATGTTCCTGATGTTTGACTTGACTGAAGAACCTCAGTTTGTGTGTGTGTGTGTGTGTGGCTTACACCTGGGTTATGAGGACACATGATTTATGAGGACATTATCATAAGATGATGTTCCTGATGTTTGACTTGACTGAAGAACCCCGGTTTTGTGTGTGTATGCGTGTGTGGCTTACACCTGGGTTATGAGGACACATGATTTATAAGGACATCATCATAAGATGATGTTCCTGATGTTTGGCCTGACTGAAGAACCCCAGTGTTGTGTGTGTGTGTGTGTGGCTTACACCTGGGTTATGAGGACACATGATTTATGAGGACATTATCATAAGATGATGTTCCTGATGTTTGGCCTGACTGAAGAACCCCAGTGTTGTGTGTGTGTGTGTGGTGCTTACACCTGGGTTATGAGGACACATGATTTATAAGGACATTCTCATAAGATGATGTTCCTGATGTTTGGCCTGACTGAAGAACCTCAGTGTTGTGTGTGTGTGTGTGTGTGTGGCTTACACCTGGGTTATGAGGACACATGATTTATGAGGACATTATCATAAGATGATGTTCCTGCTGTTTGACTTGATTGAAGAACCTCAGTGTTGTGTGTGTGTGAGTGTGTGTGTGTGGCTTACACCTGGGTTATGAGGACACATGATTTATGAGGACATTATCATAAGATGATGTTCCTGATGTTTGGCCTGACTGAAGAACCTCAGTGTTGTGTGTGTGTGTGTGGCTTACACCTGGGTTATGAGGACACATGATTTATGAGGACATTATCATAAGATGATGTTCCTGATGTTTGACTTGACTGAAGAACCTCAGTGTTGTGTGTGTATGTGTGTGTGTGTGGCTTACACCTGGGTTATGAGGACACATGATTTATGAGGACATTATCATAAGATGATGTTCCTGATGTTTGGCCTGACTGAAGAACCTCAGTGTTGTGTGTGTGTGTGTGTGGCTTACACCTGGGTTATGAGGACACATGATTTATGAGGACATTATCATAAGATGATGTTCCTGATGTTTGACTTGACTGAAGAACCTCAGTGTTGTGTGTGTGTGTGTGGCTTACACCTGGGTTATGAGGACACATGATTTATGAGGACATTATCATAAGATGATGTTCCTGATGTTTGACTTGACTGAAGAACCTCAGTTTGTGTGTGTGTGTGTGGCTTACACCTGGGTTATGAGGACACATGATTTATGAGGACATTATCATAAGATGATGTTCCTGATGTTTGACTTGACTGAAGAACCCCGGTTTTGTGTGTGTATGCGTGTGTGGCTTACACCTGGGTTATGAGGACACATGATTTATAAGGACATTATCATAAGATGATGTTCCTGATGTTTGGCCTGACTGAAGAACCCCAGTGTTGTGTGTGTGTGTGTGTGTGGCTTACACCTGGGTTATGAGGACACATGATTTATGAGGACATTATCATAAGATGATGTTCCTGATGTTTGGCCTGACTGAAGAACCTCAGTGTTGTGTGTGTGTGTGTGTGTGTGTGGCTTACACCTGGGTTATGAGGACACATGATTTATGAGGACATTATCATAAGATGATGTTCCTGCTGTTTGACTTGATTGAAGAACCTCAGTGTTGTGTGTGTGTGTGTGTGTGGCTTACACCTGGGTTATGAGGACACATGATTTATGAGGACATTATCATAAGATGATGTTCCTGATGTTTGGCCTGACTGAAGAACCTCAGTGTTGTGTGTGTGTGTGTGGCTTACACCTGGGTTATGAGGACACATGATTTATGAGGACATTATCATAAGATGATGTTCCTGATGTTTGACTTGATTGAAGAACCTCAGTGTTGTGTGTGTGTGTGAGAGTGTGTGTGTGTGGCTTACACCTGGGTTATGAGGACACATGATTTATGAGGACATTCTCATAAGATGATGTTCCTGATGTTTTACTTGACTAAAGAACCTCAGTGTTGTGTGTGTGTGTGTGTGGCTTACACCTGGGTTATGAGGACACATGATTTATGAGGACATTATCATAAGATGATGTTCCTGATGTCTGACTTGACTGAAGAACCTCAGTTTTGTGTGTGTGTGTGGCTTACACCTGGGTTATGAGGACACATGATTTGTGAGGACATTATCATAAGATGATGTTCCTGATGTTTGACTTGATTGAAGAAACTCAGTGTTGTGTGTGTGTGTGTGTGTGTGGCTTACACCTGGGTTATGAGGACACATGATTTATGAGGACATTATCATAAGATGATGTTTCTGATGTTTGACCTGACTGAAGAACCTCAGTGTTGTGTGTGTGTGTGGCTTACACCTGGGTTGTGAGGACACGTGATTTATGAGGACATCATCATAAGATGATGTTCCTGATGTTTGACTTGACTGAAGAACCTCAGTGTTGTGTGTGTGTGTGTGTGTGGCTTACACCTGGGTTATGAGGACACATGATTTATGAGGACATTATCATAAGATGATGTTCCTGATGTTTTAGTTGACTGAAGAACCTCAGTGTTGTGTGTGTGTGTGGCTTACACCTGGGTTGTGAGGACACGTGATTTATGAGGACATTATCATAAGATGATGTTCCTGATGTTTGACTTGACTGAAGAACCTCAGTGTTGTGTGTGTGTGTGTGGCTTATACCTGGGTTTTGAGGACACGTAATTACGGGGATATGGAATAACACACTTGAACACAACTCATGGTTGACTCAAAGTGCTGTCCAATACACATGAAGACAAACATAATAGAAAGAGAATACAAACAATACAGTAGATAAGTTATACCTGGTTAAAAGCTAACCCTAACCCTAATTATATGTAGTAAAAAGTTATAGTTAACCTCTAGTCTGGCTAACCCTGACCCTGATCATAACAGAAGTAGGTAGTAAAAGTTATAGTTAACCTCTAGTCTCACAGCAAAAACTCCAGTGTTAAATTAACTCCCCTGAGAGTACATGTGAGACCACACTCAAGAGTGTTAAAGTGTTAAAGTAAGAGTGTTAAAGTAACACTGAAGCAGTGTTAAAGTTAATAAGATAATTAACTGATTAATGGAGTGATGATTGGCAATTATTGAAGATACCTGATGTTAACAGAATTACCAAATGAGGCCATTTTGGTGATCAGTGTTTGTTTAACTTGGGCTCTTGACCCTTGACTTTGTAAGGTTATATTTTGTTTGATGCCGTAACCAACAGTCAGACAAGCCATGAGAAAAGCTGATTGTTTGGTGTTGGTTATGTTTTGATGTTGTCATTACTTGATCTGAATCACTCAACTAATTTAGAGTCTCTTAGTTGGGTTTATCTGGTTGATTCTAACATGAGATCCAGCATTTTCAATATAATTCTAATGATTTCTTTGCCACTAGAGGCAGACGTTGAAAAGACGTCCACTGAGGAGCCAGAATGAAAGTTTTTATGACGTCTGTTTTGGACGTGATCTGCACGTCTGATATAGACCCTCATGGACCTCAAGGTTAAACACTAGTTCAAATCTGCTCATTGTGGACATATGTTTTATCTGTAATTGCAAAGCAACTCACAGACAAAGTGTGTTTATCCAAAAATCATAAAAAACAAAATTAACTGATAATTAGATGTTGATGATTTATGGTTCATTTGAAGTCACCATTGTGGAGGGAAGCGTTTGCTTTAGTTGGGCTCTTGGTCCCCGTACGTGTGTTAGCGTTTTTGAGGCTGCTGTAACTGTGTGTGTGTGAAACACAAGAGTTGTGGCTGAGAAAGCAAAGCTAAAGTGACATCAGGTGTTGTCAGCTCCTTGTTGATGATAACTAAATCATCAGAAAGTGTGCATCTGATATTATGTTTTTATTTGGTACAATAGTAATTTGTTTATAGCCTCTGCAGTATTGGCACCAATAGCCTTATCCTGAAGGATGATAAAGTACATACACCCAATGTTTTGAGAAAATATTTCCCATGATCACACACAGACATCAAGGTTTGGCCTATGTTTCACAACAACGGTGACACAAAAACGCTTCCTGCTGCAATGCATGATGGGTGGCTTCGTAGTACAAAACTGATGCTTGATTGTCACCATTGTTGTGAATCATAGGCCAAATCTTGATATCTGTGTGTGACCATGGGAAATATTTTCTCAAAACATTGGGTACACATACTTTTTTTTCTCACCCGTCAGGATAGGTGGTCCTTTTATTGCTATTGGTGCCAATAATGCAGATTCACAAGATTATAGAGGCTATAAACAAATAACTATTGTGCCAAACAAGAACACAAAAAACAACATCAGATGCTCACTTTCTGATGATTTAGTTATCATCAACAAGGAGCTGACAACATCTGATGTCACATTAGCTTTGCTTTCTCAGCCACAACTCTTGTGTTTCACACACACAGTTACAGCAGCCTAAGAAACGCTAACACACGTACGGGGACCAAGAGCCCAACTAAAGCAAACGCTTCCCTCCACAATGGTGACTTCAAATGAACCATAAATCCTCAACATCTAAACCTCTGTTAATTCTTAGTAAGAGCTTCTGTAGACGTCTGACTCTGACAGAAATAGTCAAAGTGTGTCTTATATCTGTGATTAAGGGCAGCACAGTGTCTCAGTGGGAAACACTGGCTCCTCACAACAAGAAGATCCTGGATTGAATCCTGAGCCAGAGAGTCTTTCCTTCAGGTCTGGTTTCTCTCATGATCCAAAAATGTGTGAATTACAGAAGATAAGTTGTCTAAAGTGTCTAAAGGTGTGAGTGAAGTTTCTTTTATTTTTATGATTTTTGGACAAACACACACTGTCTGAGTTGCTTTGCAATTACAAATGGAAAATATGTCCACTTGTGAATTGTGATGTTCTCATTTGGTGATTCTGCTTGTTATCATCAGGTATCTTCAATAATTGCCAATAATCAGTTAATTATCTTATTAACTTTAACACTGCTTCAGTGTTACTTTAACACTCTTATTTTAACACTTTAACACTCTTGAGTGTGGTCTCACATGTACTCTCAGGAGAGTTCATTTAACACTGGAGTTTTTGCTGTGCTGGCTAACCCTGACCCTGATCATAACAGAAGTAGGTAGTAAAAGTTATAGTAGACCTATAGTCTGGCTAACCCTAACCCTGATCATGACAGAAGTAGGTAGTAAAAGTTATAGTTAACCTCTAGTCTGGCTAACCCTAACCCTGATCATAACCGAAGTAGGTAGTAAAAGTTATTGTTAACCTCTAGTCTGGCTAACCCTAATCCTGATCATAACAGAAGTAGGGAGTAAAAGTTATAGTTAACCTCTAGTCTGTCTAACCCTAACCCTGATCATAACAGAAGTAGGTAGTAAAAGTTATAGTTTACCTCTAGTCTGGCTAACCCTAATCCTGATCATAACAGAAGTAGGTAGTAAAAGTTATAGTAGACCTCTAGTCTGGCTAACCCTAACCCTGATCATAACAGAAGTAGGTAGTAAAAGTTATAGTTAACCTCTAGTCTGGCTAACCCTAACCCTGATCATAACAGAAGTAGGTAGTAAAAGTTATAGTTAACCTCTAGTCTGGCTAACCCTAACCCTGATCATAACAGAAGTAGGTAGTAAAAGTTATAGTTAACCTCTAGTCTGGCTAACCCTAACCCTGATCATAACAGAAGTAGGTAGTAAAAGTTATAGTTAACCTCTAGTCTGGCTAACCCCTTATCCTGATCATAACAGAAGTAGGTAGTAAAAGTTATAGTTAACCTCTAGTCTGGCTAACCCTAACCCTGATCATAACAGAAGTAGGTAGTAAAAGTTATAGTTAACCTCTAGTCTGGCTAACCCTAACCCTGCTCATAACAGAAGTAGGTAGTAAAAGTTAGAGTTAACCTCTAGTCTGGCTAACCCTAACCCTGATCATAACAGAAGTAGGTAGTAAAAGTTATAGTTAACCTCTAGTCTGGCTAACCCTAACCCTGATCATAACAGAAGAAGGTAGTAAAAGTTATAGTTAACCTCTAGTCTGGCTAACCCTAACCCTGATCATAACAGAAGTAGGTAGTAAAAGTTATAGTTTACCTCTAGTCTGGCTAACCCTAACCCTGATCATAACAGAAGTAGGTAGTAAAAGTTATTGTTAACCTCTAGTTAGGCTAACCCTAACCCTGATCATAACAGAAGTAGGTAGTAAAAGTTATAGTTAACCTCTAGTCTGGCTAACCCTAACCCTGATCATGACAGAAGTAGGTAGTAAAAGTTATAGTTAACCTCTAGTCTGGCTAACCCTAACCCTGATCATGACAGAAGTAGGTAGTAAAAGTTATAGTTAACCTCTAGTCTGTCTAATCCTAATCCTGATCATAACAGAAGTAGGCAGTAAAAGTTATAGTAGACCTATAGTCTGGCTAACCCTAACCCTGATCATGACAGAAGTAGGTAGTAAAAGTTATAGTTAACCTCTAGTCTGGCTAACCCTAACCCTGATCATAAGAGAAGTAGGTAGTAAAAGTTATAGTTAACCTCTAGTCTGTCTAACCCTAACCCTGATCATAACAGAAGTAGGGAGTAAAAGTTATAGTTAACCTCTAGTCTGGCTAACCCTAACCCTGATCATGACATAAGTAGGTAGTAAAAGTTATAGTTAACCTCTAGTCTGGCTAACCCTGACCCTGATCATAACAGAAGTAGGTAGTAAAAGTTATAGTAGACCTATAGTCTGGCTAACCCTTACCCTGATCATAACAGAAGTAGGTAGTACAAATTATAGTTAACCTCTAGTCTGGCTAACCCTAACCCTGATCATAACAGAAGTAGGTAGTAAACGTTATAGTTAACCTCTAGTCTGTCTAACCCTAACCCTGATCATAACAGAAGTAGGGAGTAAAAGTTATAGTTAACCTCTAGTCTGTCTAACCCTAACCCTGATCATAACAGAAGTAGGTAGTAAAAGTTATAGTTAACCTCTAGTCTGTCTAACCCTAACCCTGATCATAACAGAAGTAGGTAGTAAAAGTTATAGTTAACCTCTAGTCTGGCTAACCCTAACCCTGATCATAACAGAAGTAGGTAGTAAAAGTTATAGTTAACCTCTAGTCTGGCTAACCCTAACCCTGATCATTACAGAAGTAGGTAGTAAAAGTTATAGTTAACCTCTAGTCTGGCTAACCCTAACCCTGATCATAACAGAAGTAGGTAGTAAAAGTTATAGTAGACCTATAGTCTGGCTAACCCTTACCCTGATCATAACAGAAGTAGGTAGTACAAATTATAGTTAACCTCTAGTCTGGCTAACCCTAACCCTGATCATAACAGAAGTAGGTAGTAAAAGTTATAGTTAACCTCTAGTCTGTCTAACCCTAACCCTGATCATAACAGAAGTAGGGAGTAAAAGTTATAGTTAACCTCTAGTCTGTCTAACCCTAACCCTGATCATAACAGAAGTAGGTAGTAAAAGTTATAGTTAACCTCTAGTCTGGCTAACCCTAACCCTGATCATGACAGAAGTAGGTAGTAAAAGTTATAGTTAACCTCTAGTCTGGCTAATCCTGACCCTGATCATAACAGAAGTAGGTAGTAAAAGTTATAGTTAACCTCTAGTCTGGCTAACCCTAACCCTGATCATGACAGAAGTAGGTAGTAAAAGTTATAGTTAACCTCTAGTCTGGCTAACCCTGACCCTGATCATAACAGAAGTAGGTAGTAAAAGTTATAGTTAACCTCTAGTCTGGCTAACCCTGACCCTGATCATAACAGAAGTAGGTAGTAAAAGTTATAGTTAACCTCTAGTCTGTCTAACCCTAACCCTGATCATAACAGAAGTAGGTAGTAAAAGTTATAGTTAACCTCTAGTCTGGCTAACCCTAACCCTGATCATGACAGAAGTAGGTAGTAAAAGTTATAGTTAACCTCTAGTCTGGCTAACCCTGACCCTGATCATAACAGAAGTAGGTAGTAAAAGTTATAGTAGACCTATAGTCTGGCTAACCCTTACCCTGATCATAACAGAAGTAGGTAGTACAAATTATAGTTAACCTCTAGTCTGGCTAACCCTATCCCTGATCATAACAGAAGTAGGTAGTAAAAGTTATCGTTAACCTATAGTCCGGCGGCCCGCCACATTCTAATCTGCCCCGATTTTACCAGATTTTAGTTTGACTGACAGATGCTTTGCCAAAGCAATTGAGTAAAACACAACTTCAAAGAAACTGAGAATGCTGAAAAATGTAAAAAAAAAGATGTTTGGTTTATTATGAAACTGATAATGAACCAAAAATTAAATTTTTTACATTGCTGAAATGAAATAAGTATTCTGTTTCTGCATATTTATGTAAAAGAGAAGCGCACACTTTGCTCATGCAAACAGCTTCTGATCTGGTGTTTTCAGCGTATCAGGTCACAGTAACACACACACACTCACCACTGAGGTTCTTCAGTCAAGTCAAACATCAGGAACATCATCTTATGATAATGTCCTCATAAATCATGTGTCATCATGACCCAGGTGTAAGCCACACACACACATACACACACAACACTGAGGTTCTTCAGTCAAGTCAAACATCAGGAACATCATCTTATGATAATGTCCTCATAAATCATGTGTCCTCATAACCCAGGTGTAAGCCACACACACACACACACAACACTGAGGTTCTTCAGTCAGGCCAAACATCAGGAACATCATCTTATGAGAATGTCCTTATAAATCATGTGTCCTCATAACCCAGGTGTAAGCCACACACACACACACACACACACAACACTGAGGTTCTTCAGTCAACTAAAACATCAGGAACATCATCTTATGATAATGTCCTCATAAATCATGTGTCCTCATAACCCAGGTGTAAGCCACACACACACACACACACAACACTGAGGTTCTTCAGTCAACTAAAACATCAGGAACATCATCTTATGATAATGTCCTCATAAATCATGTGTCCTCATAACCCAGGTGTAAGCCACACACACACACACACACACAACACTGAGGTTCTTCAGTCAGGCCAAACATCAGGAACATCATCTTATGATAATGTCCTCATAAATCATGTGTCCTCATAACCCAGGTGTAAGCCACACACACACACACACACACAACACTGAGGTTCTTCAGTCAGGCCAAACATCAGGAACATCATCTTATGATAAGGTCCTCACAAAACGTGTAAGCCACACACACCTGACATACTGTGATGCATTTAAAGTCAGGAACATTACCTTGGATAATATGAATCTTTAAAATAATCTTACAAATGCTAAATAGGTTATGTAAAGTTTACAGTACCGTGCATTTCCTTGGCCACTCAGAATCGCCGTAATTGTGTGATATCTTCACCAGGACAGATGCTCCTTACAGCAGATAGGCAAACGTGAAGTTTTTCTATCCACACGGATCGTCTTCATCCAGTTGTTTGGATTCATATGTTCAGAGATTACAAGTCATCCAAAGGGAACTGTCATCTCGGGCTGATCAACACTAAATAAATGACAATTCAACTTTCAATTAAGAATTCTTATTCCTGTTAGACACAAAAAAAGACAATATCAGTGATGAAAATCTATTTGAAATTGAATGAAATTCTTTGTGATCACCAATCATTTAATAGTTTAATAGCGTTTGGTATTAAGATGTGTTTTGGACGATCGGATCAAAAGTGGATAATGCTCAACACAGGTGTAAATGGGGTTTAAAACATTTTGAGCTTGTCAACTTTCAACCACTTCCAGAAGTTGGAAAACTCATTCGACCAGATTGCTTTCGTAGTGTAACGTCTGTGTGGTTGAATGTGTTCAAACAGTCACAAAAGACCGCCTGCTCTCCGCTGAATGACCTAATGTGGAAACTAGAGATGCTTCGATACCAGTATCGGTATCAGCCCAAAATACCAGAGAAATAAATGCATCTAATTAACAGAATATTAAACAAAATTAAATATCCATACTATAGCTGCTGTGCACAAGCTGATGAGCGAAACACGCAGAGTGGATTGAGCTGACGTTTTTCAGACATCGCTGAAAATTATGGCCCATAATTACACAGACTTCTGTTGCATGCTCTTGACTGCTAACCCACTCACCAGGACACATTTGGATTAAAAATACATTGTATATGCAAATAAAAAAAGGTTGAAGGTTACATTACATTTTAATATAAGATGTACAATTTTTATTTGACATAAGAAGACACAGATATGACAGTTAATACATTTAAAAATACTGTTCACCTCTGACTTTATTGATCAGTTATTTTAGGGTTTTGATCTTCTCTTGAGTCTTTGACTAGGCTAGGCATTAAGGGTGTGAACCTACACTGGTCTCACGGTTCGGTTCGATTCGATTATGATTATCATGCCATCGATTCGGTTCGATAACACGATTCAGCACACTGCACTGACGATGCACTTCTTCCTCATGTATATCATTTTGTCAGTCAGTTATATGAACTGAACCTTTTATTTTACCTGCTCAAAGAAAACACACTTCTTGAATGTATCAAATATGAAACAAAATGTATAAACATAAAACGTTTTGTGACCAAATGTAAATAAATCGTTTTGATAAATCAGATATATCTAATCTGTAAAAATGCATGAAATGACCAGGTGTAAACAGGCCCATTAAGAACTCGAACGTTGATATAATTAGATTTTTGGCTGAGCTGGGTCCACCTTGTCACTGACCGGCGTTAACAGCTCACGATGAAAATGGCTGACGTGGTTTCTCAAGTTAGTGGTATTACCCCATGCACATTTTATTTGTGCGTGACATAATTTACACACAGCACGTGTGTTCTCCAGGTCGTGCTCACCAGGTTGTTCAAAAAATCCGAAATGTGCCCAGATGTCTGCTTTTAAAATAGTTGGAGCATTTTTAACTACTCACACTCGTGTCTCGCCTCCCTCTGCCTTTCTATGCTACCGCGACAATGCACATACACGACAAATGATGGCAGAAAAGCGTCAGTACATTATAATAGGTTATGGTCTATTACTGAACTGATACCGAATCGTCCTTGTCTGCATTGCGATGCATCAAAAAAACAAATAATTTCGACAGCCCAACTAGGCATGTTTCCTATTAATTGTCCTAGGAACCTCTAAGTTTATTTTAATTTTTGTGTATTTTGTATTACTCTATAATGTTGTAGTTGAAGGTTATTTAAAAATTTACAAAACAGGCCAAAAGTTTGGACACGTTACTATTTGTAATGTTTTTGAAAGAAGTTTCTTCTGCTCATCAAGCCTGCATTTATTTGATCAAAAATACAGAACAAAAATTAATATTGTGATATATTATTACAATTTAAAATATTTGTTTTTCAATGTATTCTACTTTAAATGCTGATTTATTTCTGTGATCAAAGCTGATTTTTCAGGATGGTTTCTCCAGTCTTCAGTGATCATGATCCTTCAGAAATCATTCTCATATTCTGATTTATTATGAGTGTTGGAAACAGTTCTGCTGACTAATATATTTGATGAATAAAAGGTTCAAAAGAACTGCATTTATTCAAAATAAAAACATATTTTCAAATAATATAAATCTCCTTTACTATCACTTTTTATCAATTTAACACATCCTTGCTGAATAAAATTATTGATTTATTAAAAAAAAGAAATAAAAAAATGACTGACCCCAAATGACTGACCAGTATTGTATACAGTTGTTACAAAAGATTTCTATTTTTAAAACATTTGCTTATTTTTTTTATTTTTATTTTTTTACTTTTTATTCATCAAAGTATTATAAAAACATACCACAGGTTATGAAATAATATTAGTCAGCAGAACTGTTTCCAACACTCCTAATGAATCCTCATCTGAGAATGATTTCTGAAGGATCATGATCACTGAAGACTGGAGGAACCATCCTGAACATTCAGCTTTGATCACAGAAATAAATCATCATTTAAAGTAGAATAAATTGAAAAACAAATATTTTAAATTGTAATAATATATCACAATATTAATTTTTTTCTGTATTTTTGATCAAATAAATGCAGGGTTGATGAGCAGAAGAAACTTCTTTCAAAAACATTACAAATAGTAATGTGTCCAAACTTTTGGCCTGTACTATATATATATATATATATATATATATATATATATATATATATATATATATATATATATATATATATATATTGAGCCCTGCAAATATAGGGAGTTACTTTCAAGTCCTGCCTCTTTTGTTATAAAATTAAGTTGTTATGGGGAAAAATAATGTCTAAAATAAAGTCTGGCCCCCAGGAATTTCAATGGGCCCACCCTGCATCTCAAAGCTGGAGCCGGGCCTGTGATACAGCAATAGCATGAACAGTGGAAGTAACTGTAGCTCCTATAATACAGTTTAACAGGCATAATTAGGCATACAAATAACTGAAGGATATCTATTTGCTAAGCCAACTCAATTTGATTCATATTCTTTTGGTTTCTCTATTCATTATTTTTAAAAATGAAAAATGCAATGAAAATACAAGTTATTGGTACTATTGGTAAGTTGGAAGTTCGTTCTGGAAAAGTGGTATCAGTTCATCCCTAGCGTAAACATTACAGGACGTGTGCAAGACAGTCAGCTAATTACCCAAGTTACCCAAGAGAAAAAACGTAGAGCACAATGTTCTCTCTCACCATTTCTTGATTTCTGACACATTCATAGTGTTCGGCTGGTCTCCGGTCACGTTCATGTGTAAATTGCGTGAGATAATTTTTGTCCATTAGAACAAAAGACCCGAAAAAGCCCATACATTTACTCACCCATACACCCTCCCTTTGAAGAAACCAGGACAGAAGTGGTTGAAAATGAATAAAAGAGACTGACTAAAACACCAAGTGTAAACGGGAATGTGTGTCCCTCATCTACTCGAGATCCGATCGACCAAAACGCATCTTAATACCAGGTGTAAATTAGGGATGCACAATTTATTGCCACCATATCGTTATCATCCAATAAATGGACATTATTAATGTTAACGTTATCAATCCGATATGAAAATTATGCCGATATATATAAGCTGATAGATCATGTAATTTTCCTTCAGCTGAGACACTTCAGATGCGCAGTATTCATCATGATGGTTTTGAATTGCTTGATATGATTGGAATCACTTTTTTTAAAATGTAATGTAAGGGGGGGCTTACATTAGCTTACATTGTTGCAGCCATTAAAATAGTTCAGTTTTGTTTTTAATGTCAAAGTAGTTATATTTTGTTTCGTTTCATTGTTAAGTTAATTTAGAAAAATGTTTAGAGCAATTTTTTGTTTGTTAAATTAAAGTTTACATTTTTTTAAGTGACGACCAAGTGGCCAGTGGCCAACAGTGAGTAAACCGCATGTTTAATCAATTTAGCCTCTCAAATCAACTATTGACTTGTCTTGCCTATAATAAAATCCATAGATTTAAAACACTTCAAGTATCACAATGTTAGTTAATTTAGCCTACTATAATATTACCTCCACATTAAAAAGGCATTTTTGACGAGCTGAGGCAGGCTGATGCTGCTCGCAACGGCACTCACAAACGAAACGAGCTAAACAATCTAAACAAATAAAAAAATAAAAGAACATGCAGTTTGTATTATACCTTACACCTCTGCAAAATGAATATAAATCAGATCTTAAATTCCCGCGGTATAGCCTATATTTAACGGAGTTCACAGCAACGAAAGCAAAAGATTCAAGATGCATTTTATTCAGCAGCTCAAAGACCGCAAAATGAAAGAGCGAAGCACTGGTAAGATCATTTATTAATTTTTATTGAAGATGATTGTGTTTTTGAGCATCTAAGACTTAGACTACGACCATTTGCGTTGGCTTGCTTTACTCATTTGCGGCGATGCGTGTTCCAGCTCCATCATATCTATCTGACTACAACCTATAGCCCATAACACGCTCTCACACACGTTTATTATTTAACCATTTGCCAGGAGTAAAATTTACACGTGGTTTAAGATACCTGGTCAGAGAAAATGAATGAAGAAATCATTTGTAAAAAGGACCTAACTCTAGCAGCTGCTGAAGAAACGCGCGCTGCTGCTGGCGCTGGACTCTATAACCCTGAGCGAGCATGTCTTGACAGTCGAGTAAGCTATCATGGTCTCATGATGTTTCCACCAGTGCAGCACATCTCATTGTTCCTTTTAATTAATCAAATAAATATAAAACAAATGAGAAGCCTAAAAAGGTCCGAAGCCTGGCCCACATTTAGGTATGACGTGAAAATTAGCCCGAAGTCCGGCCCTAGGGGCGTAAAAAAGTCGGGCTCTGCTCTAGTGTGAATCTAGGTTCTATTGTTGAGCTGTACTGTGTTCTGCTGTTTGCACAATAAAATAAAAACGTGAAAAAAGTATTTTTAACGGGTCACAGATACTCGTCGGTTGTATTTTTATGTAATGCTAATTCAATATTATAATCTTATCAGTTAACTGTTAATAATCGATTAATAAGCATCGCTTGTCGGTCGGGAAAATTAACCGAAATGAGCATCCCTAGTAGAGAGGTTTATATAAAGGGGTTTGAGTGATCAATTATCAGTATTTACATTTCTCTCCGATATGGCAGGAAATTAATGTGGAGGATTTGAACTGTGAAGATGATTGACGCCAGTTTAAACTGTGATATGATGCACATAACTAAGCAACAGAGTCCGTTAAAGATAATAAAGTAGTATGTCCCAAAACTTGCATACTCTTCTGCTACACACTCAAAAGTATATACTTTTGTTCACAAAAAGAGTATACTTTTAGGACGTAGTATAAGTAGGCGAATTGGGACGCAGCGTATGTCTTTTGGAATGAAAGTGCGCAGTGAACTGCCTTGAAACTCGAGCTGGCGCCGGCTGTTCTTCCCTGCCAAAAAACAGAATGGGTCACGTGACCTCCAGAGCTCTATAGGATGCGTTTGGTTGAGTTAATTAACGTTGGAGTAAAGCGCTTTATAGTACCGTTGATCATCTTTAGCTTCAGCACGTACTGCTAAAACAGTGATGCACAACATTAATAACTACTGGGACTGTCCTATACATAACATTACACTGAGAACACTCTTGTAATAAAATGCTGTTAATTCTTTGGGATTAGCTGTTGTGTTTCAGTGTGTTGTTGCAGAAGGGCAATTCTACAACAGGAGTTACACAGATTAGCATGTAACTTAGTCAAAGCTTCACTTGAGCATTTGTGTAATTTTTTGCAGATATAAGCAATATAGCGTGTTTCATTGAGTTAATAACCCGCAGCACATCATTGTACGAGTGATCATCTTAATCTTTAGCGCACGCTCTGTAGCAATGCACAACATTAATAACATATGATTGGGGTTGTCATATTACATTATAATAGTATACACTAATGTAATAAGTTGTAAAGTCTTCGGGTTTAGTTGTTGTGTTTCATAGGAAGAGCGCTATTCTGACTACATAACTTAGATCATCTGTGTGTGATTTTGTGCAAATATAAGTTGCAATACCATGTTGATTTTGTTCAAATATCTGCATTATCGTATACAGGATGTGTTCTGTTGAGTAAATAACCTGGTAGCAACGTGGAGACTTATCCATGGCACATGCATTTTGATTCTTTATAGCCTAATTCATGCTGGCCAATGACTTGTTTGCATTATTTAGTTTTTTTTTTGTTGTTGTTAGGCAGTGGGTGTTTTTGGTAACACTTTACAATGAGGTCTCATTTGTTCCTTATTGTAAAGTGGTACAATTTGTTTTATTATACAGAATTGGCCATAGGAGTGTAAAACTAATTTTAAAAGTTAAGGAATCTTACACTAGTAATAAATACTCCATATGTTTGATTTATGTTAAAGTGTTTGGGATATGGCTTTTTTTTTATGGTGAGCCTTTAGTTTTTGTAATCAGGTGCTCAAAGTATGTAAAAATTTGTATTTAGGTATAGGTCAATATATTGGTTATCGGCTTTCTGATATAAATAATTATCATTATCGGGCAAAATGTTCATATCGGTGCATCCCTATTGTAAACAGGGCCATAATTACAAACTTACATACACATCAAACACTTACCAGAGGAGTTTTCCATCATAATGAAGCTCAAAGATGAACACTTTCAGAGCGTCATAAAGATATGTTCTTTGCCTCCGCTCTCATTCTTCTTTGCTTATGAGTCTCGTCTGTATTCCAGCAGGAAATCTGCCTTCTCAAACTCAGTACAACTGAACAACAGAAAAAAAACATCACTGTAAACAACATATGTATCTGGCACAGCTTTATTAAACAAAATATTTTCACTTAAACTTAGCTCTATCAGACCATTCTCTCTTCTGAAGGGAAAACTGTACAGCCTCCTCCAGCGCATTATCTGATGTGTCTGCTGTCATAAAGAAAAACATCTATAATTATGACCATTGCATTTAATTTAACATTATTCAGCAAGATTGTTTTCATTATAAACATTAATACTTACAGTTCTATTGGTACAGAGTATATTTTATTACATTCAGGAGGAATAAAAGCATATATTGATTTCCTAGTTTCTTAAAAATGATAATAATAGTAACTTTAAACTGAGCTAACATCAAACTACAGTACTATTTACAGTAGCATGTCAGGATACTTTATCCCCTTCACAGATTGTAGTCATGACAACGCATTGTTACGATGGCTAGACTGATGTATGTGCTCAAAATAAGTTATTTACAATTATATTGGAATCTAAAACAAGTTAAATATGACAAGCATCTCTGATTCTCTCCTTACAGTCTGGGATCAGAATGACTCTATGCTAGCCCCGTTAGCATCAGGTGCTAGTTGCTTTCTGACTGTAAAACGAGCAGAAAATACCTTATAAAACACACACAAACAAGCCAAAATGAGCCACAAGCGATTAAACAGCAGATTAACTTACCTTTCTTTTAATAGTTGCTTCAAACAGGTCCAAATCACAGAAGTTTTCTCAGGTGGTTTCAATCCGGTCCAAACAGGAAATTAACCGATTATATGATATTATAATATATTTAAGGATTACATTTCATCGAGGGATCACTCTACGTTAAAAAATATATTTGACAGTTCATCAATTGTAGACAATAATGCTTAAATAATGAGTAAATTACATAAATCCACTTGTATAAGGAAACTAGATGTACACACTGGGTCTGAGAAATTCCGACATTATGAGGACTTCAGGCGGTCAGCCAATCAGAAGCTCCGATTCCTTACACGAGAGTGAATATTTATGAGGGGTGCAGTACCGCAGACCCACGTCCAGGGGCGCTGTTTTGATACACAGCTGATACACAAAATCAGGTCTATGTGAATTATAAGGACTTTAGCTGAAATTCTGGATTTTAGCTCCCCCTATGTATAGAAACACTTCTACACTGTTAGAATTATGAGGACATCGGCCCTGTCCTCATAATTCAAAATGTCCTCATAATGTGGCGTGTATTCAGGTGAAATGTCCCCGTAATACACATAGGCGCACACACACACACACACACACACACACACACACACACACACACACACACACACACACACACACACACACACATGCATTAAAGCTGTCTGTTATGCAACATTTAGCTCTTTTAAATCATTGCAGTTTTTACACTAATACAGAAACTAATTTGCAGGTTTTTAATTGTATTAATCACTGCTCTAAAGAAGACATTTTAACTCCATTTAATCTCACAGAACACTCTTTGTTTTACAAAAGGCTTTGGGAAAATAAATCACTGTGCTGTCAAAGGAAATAGAAAATAGTTGCTGTCCTCTTATCTCTGGCGGATGAATAAGTCTTGGTCGTAAGTCACATTTGCTGAAAAGGCTGAAAAGATATCTGCAGATAACCGGAAAACATCTGTATCCTTATTTTTCTGAGACATGCAATGCACAGTTGGTGGAAGTGTGTGGGTTCTGACTGATCGCTTAGCTCATTCCCAGTATGGCATGAAGAGGCTGTTGGCTTGAGTTCAGCCTTCCCAGGTGGCAAATAGAGGGTAATTGGTCCTGCTGGCTCTATTTTTAGGTGAGTGCAAAGAGATACATTAATCAGACCACACTCATTTCAAGAGGAACTGTTTATGTTATCATGCAGTAGACTGGAATCCATTTGTTCAATCACTGTTTTACCCCTACAACTTCTTCTTGTTCTTAAACAATAAACAATAACCACGATATACTACGTTCATGTAATAGTGGACAAGAGCGGAATGTAAACACATAATCAATTAAAGCGCATAATCACCATAATTATATTATTTCGTAGAGCCAACCAAACCTGTATTGTATCATACGTTTGTACCAGTTTGTATAGTCTCATGCACATTACAAAAATGTAGTGCACATGTTTACAGGGGTGTAATGCACACTTTATATGTTGCTGGATTTTACAAATATTGGGTAAGGAAAGTATTCAGACTGTATTCTGATTAATGTACACACAGCGTCCCATATTAACAGGAAAAAAAACTGAAATGTTGACATTTTTGCAGATTTATATATATATAAAAAAATTAAATATCACATGGTTCTAAGTTTTCAGACCCTTTGCTCAGTAATTAGAAGCACCCTTTACAGTCATGGGTCTTTTTGGGAAAGATGCAATACGTTTTTCACACCTGGATTTGGGGATCCTCTGTCATTCCTCCTTGAAGATCCTCTACAGTTCTGTCAGGTTGGATGGTAAACATTGGTGGACAGCCATTTTCAGGTCTCTCCAGAGATGCTCAGTTGGGTTAAAGTCAGGGCTCTGGATGGGCCATTCAAGAACAGTCATGGAATTGTTGTGAAGCCACTTCTTTGTTATTTTAGCTTCTTGTACCCACTTGTATGCTCTGTTCTAATACCAAAAGTGCTGATCTCTGTCTACCCTATATATATATATATATATATATATATATATATATATATATATATATATATATATATATATATATATATATATATATATATATATATATATATATATATATATATATATATATATATATATAACTACATTCTAAAGCAGCATCCTGACCTAAATGGACCCTTCTGAGTGAGTGATATTAAATGTCCATTGAATGAAGAACATGAGCTGTTTAGCAAGTTGCTAAATTAGTAATGCAAAGGTCTACCTTCTAATGATATGCATTCAACTGTTTTAACAAACAAAAAGCAGTTAGGCTTAAATAATTGCATTTGATTTAAATGTCAACTGTAATGCATTTTAATTTAATTGCAAACAACAAGCAATTCTGAAAACACAACATTCATTTCACACTTAAGTATATTCAGTAACACTTTAGGTTACAGCACGGAAAGTACTGTGTAATTAAAGCAACTTTACAGCGTAACTTTCAGTAATTATAGTGTAACTATAAAGTAAGTATGTGTAGGTATGTGGGAACAATATGTAATATCTGGGGAATAAAGGGGTAACTGGAAAATTATCTGAAAAATTAACAAATGATTTATACTGAAAGTGTATATATATATATATATATAATGAGGTAATTATCCATATAGTTATCTTTATTGGCTTTACTTACAAAGTACTTTCCAGGCTATAATCTAAAGTGTTACTGTATATTACTTTAAGGCGTTTTAAGAACTATTTTTAAAAGTATGCTACAGTGTACTTTTTCACAAGGGAATGTTTCACAAGGTGGCTCAATAATGATTGGAAAAGAGCTCTATAAGGTGCCATTGTTTTAAACATTAAAGGCACACTATGTAAGATTTTTAGACAATGATGGTTTGCATTGCACTTGGTGATGTATGATTTATATGCAGCTGCTCAGCCACTGAAACCCATTCCATCCTCTCTATGCACTGTTCTCTCTATGCACTGGGCTAATCTGAAGGCCACAGTAATTGTCAAGGTCTGTAGCTATTGGCCCTGTATAAAGTTGTCGATTTCTGCGCACTGTGCACCTCAGCATGCGCTGACCCCAAATGTTTGTAGAAGCAGTCTGCATGCCCAGGTGCTTGATTTTATACACCTGTGGCCATGGAAGTGTTTGGAGCACCTGAATTCAATGATTTGGAGGGGTGTCCAAATACTTTTTGGCGTGTATATTAACACTGCGTCCCAATCCGCCCACTTATACTACGTCCTAAAAGTATGTACTTTTTTGGTGAAGAAAAAGTATATACTTTTGAGTGTGTAGCAGAAAAGTATGCAAGCTTCGGGACATTCTACTTCGCCATCTTTAACAGACTCTGACGCTTAGTTACGTGCATCCTGTCACCGTTTAACTGCCCTGTCAATCATCGTCAGATTCGTCACAGTTCAAATCCTGCACATTCAGTTTAATCTCCTACCGTATCGGAGAGAAATGTAGCCGCATGTTGATCTGCCATTTGTAGGTCTTTAATGCAGAGACTCTCCTCGTGGTTGCAGTTTAAATATAATGATGCATTTAAAAGTTAATAGCCAAACGTGTCATTACAAAAGTTCACAATGTTGCTGTAGGTGAAATATAATGTGGCTAACACTGAATAAATATATTTGTGTCATGTTAAATATTGATAGGGTCACTCAAACCCCTTTATCTAAACTTCTCTACTTAACCGCCGGACTCGCACATCCGCCATGTTTGTAGTTTTTTAATGCTTTTTATCCGCGTTTGTAGTTCTAATCAAATCCCCGTCCACCTCGCACTGGGTTGTGGGCAATATCAGCCGTTGGAGTGCCCATCGATTCATACTTCGAATTCGGACCGGAAATAGTAAACCATCCGGGTATCTTTGGAATACTCTTTTCAACATACTATGATTTCGGACATACTAATTCTATTTTCGAATACTATTTAGTATGGATAGTATGCGAATTGGGACGCAGGGTAAGTGTATATTTAAATTAAATGCATTTCATTTACCAACACAAGTCTTCAAGCTTTTATTAATATGACATTTCAATACTGCTCTAGATACTGCAAAGTGCAGCAAGTCTCTCCAAAAACGTACATAGTGTTTCTTTAATAAATACTTATGTTGCATGTCTTTCAAAGATTAGTTTTAATGCACGTAACTGCCTTACCAAACTCAATCAAAGCTAACAATTCTGCATGCAGCTACCTGAGGTCAACTTTATCATGAGCCCTACTTATAAAACATGCTACTTAGGCGCTTTAATTTAGCATACAAACATAAGAGAGGTTAAATATTGGGTCTGATGAAACCAGACTGACAGGTCACAAAGTTGACTCTGTGTCAAAAGTGATTTCCGTTATGCAAGAGAAGGAGAAATCTATGTCGCCCTCATTAGTGGTCACATGCATTATTTATGAGCACCCATTGTACATCGAGCCGAGATTAGTCTCCGTCTGACATTTGGAGTTGACTTCAGACATCATCAATATTAATAAATGCTTGTAAATGACATCACGGTCCATGTGGTCCCACTTACAAAGAGTTTGTGTAGGCACTCAACTCGGTCAAGCGTTTTTATATTAGTGTAAAAACTAGTTAACAGTGCACAGAGAACATTGACTATTGACTAGCATTGACATACACTGGGCTCATTTTTACAGCATATGCCAGGAATGTATAATTGTTCCATGAGAAATCACATTCTATCTGAAGCATCAGCTCAGTCTGTTATTGTCTGCAGATATTATACTTAATCTTTGAACATTTGTTCCATTCTGTTCGAATTTTGCTTTTAAGCACTTGAAACCATTTAGTTAGAGCTATAATTACAGTCATATGTTCTGATTCTTTTTATGAGTTGGGGCGAATGGAGAAACTTTTGTTACTCGGAAGTGATTCAACGTGAATTTATATGATTATAGCATTGAATGTAGGGTCACCCTGTGAGGGGAAGCATTTGTGATGACAAATTGAGAAACTGGTAGCAAGTAAAAGCAGAAGTAAGAATAAAAAAAAAAGTAAACAATATATCTAAGTGCTCAGCCCTAGATGAAAAACTCACTTATTTATACTACCCTGTTTATACAATGAAACATTTCACTTCAACCACTTCAGTCCAACTTGCAAAAAGTTCTGAAATAAAAACAAAACAAAAACTAATTTTAAAAGTATGTTTTGATAGGAAGTCAGTTTAATATTTTGTGTGAACTGATCAAGAATATTTGTTTTGTTGACATCCATTACATACTCATGTATTTGTTCAAAACTTGTCTGAATGTTCTCTTAATGTTCTAGATTGATTCATCTGAACGAACTATTATACTTCTTTCTTCGTGAGTTGAAAACAGAAAGCAGTCCACAGACAGCTAGATATTTTACTTTATAAAGTTTTAATTATGGATATTTTTCTTACCGGATTGATTTATTTCAGAAGGCATTTATTAATCCCTCTGAGATGGATTACTTGTATAATGGATGACACACTTTTTTGGGCTTCAAATTATGGCCTGCCATTCACTGCCAATGCCATTATAAAGCTTTTAAGAGCCAGGACATATTTTTAATATTTCTCTGATTGTATTCCTTTGAAAAAAATAAAAAAATAATGTCATATATACCTAGGATTGCTTGAGAGTAAGTGAATTATGGGATAAATTTCATTTTTGGGTGAACTATTTCTTTAAGTTGTCAGTTGATAAATAACGTTCACTTAAATTGATTTTAATAGATTGCTTTATTTTGTTTAATTAGATTTTTTTTTCTTCTTCAGAATACAAAAAAAAAAAAGAAAAAAGAAAAAAGATTGGTGTCTCTTTTTTGAGACAGCTTTCTCAAAATCATTTTAGTACATATATTGGTGTGCTTTGATTCTGATACAAATGCGTTTTAAGAGTCTTTTTTTTTTTGGTTCAATCATTTTGGTTTCCTTGTATGCAGCCATATGGCATGACAGCGACTTTGAAGTTGGGCTTTGCTTAACTTGCATCCTCCAAATCACCCTTCCAGAGAAAGTCATGTTCTTTTTTGATTGAGTTCACAAATAGTGTGGAGATGAAATTTTCAGTTTTCAATGCACGTGCTACACTCACAAAGTAATGGACCAGTGTTTCCCAACCGTTTTTGACTAGTAAAAAAAAACCCCAGCACAGCTTTATAAATAAAAGTAACACAATTGCACAAACACAAATTGCTTCAAATGGCGTATTAAAATCAGATATTATATTAAAAGTCGTACTCTCATTTAATGTGAAACTTGAGCTTTAGTCATGTAGGGACATGATATGGCCAAAGTATGATGTTGTTAGTAATGATAGAACACTGTACTTACTAAAACATTTGTTCTTTTTTTACCCTGCATTACAAACAGGCAGAGATCTCCAAACTGTACATGCCACATTCTAAATGGAGGCAGGCTGGACTTGGGAGGTTTAATCACAACCTCTTTAAAATGCTTTTTATTGGTTACATTTGGCTGTAAAACCCACATATAGACAGAAAGGATGACTAACAGCATTCATTTTATGAGACAAAATTATAAAACAATATAGGGATACAAGGTTTCTGCCAGAGAACGCAATGATATATTCTTATTTGTAGCATTGATTTTTACTTTTTTGGGAATTTGATCATTTTCCATGGTACACTGACAATCTGTAAATGTACACCCTGTCCTGACTGGAAGATATATTCCCTTTGGATAGCCCTATGGGTGGATGGAATCGAGTTATGTAGTGCCCTCTACTTTTTTTAACTCCCTCTCCAGCTACTGTTGGGTTTTGAAGTAGGGCTTTAGCTCCCCTTTGGAAGGATGCTCTTCTATGGCTACAGTACTAGCAGAGGCACTGGCAGAGGCAGCTTGCAGGCAGGCATTCCTCTTTGTTATCCATCACATATTATAGTCTGGTGCAAAAAAATAAGCAGTACCTATAGTGGGGAGCTATAGCTATACTCAAGGAAGGGTTGAGTTGCCCTCCCCCAGCTACTTTTGGGTCTATAAGTAGGCCACAATCTCCCCTGCAGTTCGCTTGTGGTTTTTAGAGTCTAGGAGATGAGCGGTACTGGACAACTGTCTGGACAATTGTCCCACTCTTGTTTGCCTTTCTGTCAGGAGTAAGAGTAAAGATGTAGCCTCCCCTTAGGGAAGTGGTAGTTGTAGTCTGAAATGCTAATTATTAAGAATTTAGCACCTTGCATGCTACCTTTAGTACGCGCTCAAGTACTCCTTAGGGTAGAACTAGGTGAATGGAACTAAAATTGGCAATTTGACAAGACTGTTTAGTTTCCTCCCTCCCGAAAACGGTTGGGTCTTGAAGTAGGAATCGCTCCCTTTTGGACCGGGGTGGGGAACGTTGATCCAGAAGGGCCACTCTCTTGCAGAGTTTAGCTCCAACCCTAATCAAACACACCTGAAGCTAATCAAGGTCTTCAGGATTATTAAAGTTAAGCCTAGTTCAGACTGCACGATTTTCAAACTCGTCGGGCCACTGCTCTTTTCACACATCGCCGATTTAATGTCACATGTCACCCAGCAGGATTATGAATCGCCGAGAGGTTCAAATATTTAGCATGCCAAATATCTCGCAGACATCGGCGACTCATTTGCGATTCTCTCTGATCGTGTCTTTGTTCATTCACACTGCGTGATTGTCACTCGCATATCTTTCTGTTCGCCTGATTCACATTAATGCCACAAGCGCAGGGTTTATTACATGCTAGACCGAATGCAGCTCTAATAATATACATCATATTTTCTCCAAACTATTAATACCCATTTAAGAAGAACTGTGTTTAAGTGAATACGCTCCAAGCAGTCATTTTGACATAAGCTATTTGTTGTGTGTATTTGATGGCTTAGACACGCACACAAAGTCTATAGTACTATAATGTGCAAGTCACGGTCTGTTTCAAAGCGCACATACATTAAAAGCCTTGAAGTTGGAAACTCTTGCGCGTATTGTGCTTTTAATAGCTCTATCTATTTATTAATAAACACGTCCTTATATTTTACAATAATCACAGATTGTACTGATTCTGGCATTAAGTTAGGGGTTTAGGGGGAACCTATGCTCAAAGCTGTGAAGGGAAGGAAGTTGTGCAGTAGCCTACGGATCGATGTAAGTTTTTAATAGTTTTACCCCATCATCTATTTGTAATTCTTGGCAACCTAAATCGAAAATATACTTAGATTAGTATCACAGGCCTGAAGGGTAACCACATTAAGCTTAAGTTGGTCATCGTCACTCATTAAGCAGGGACTGTTGTGTCGTGCGCGCTGAGATCTCTCTCTCTCTCTCTCTCTCTCTCTCTCTCTCTCGCATCAATGTAACACATGGCTTATTATTGCTTATAGGAACGGCTGGCAATATAAAATTCACAATATAACGTCTATGTCGCGATAGTAAATAGTAAGTGTGTTTTCTTCATTGCTCCAGTACCAACAGCAGAACTGATAATGTCAGAGCTTATCGATACTGCGGTCTTTCATAATTTAGCACCGGGGCTCATTTAATACCGGGTTTCGGTACCCATTCCCAATATAGTAGGGTATATTGCTCCCTTTGGTTGACAATCGCATAAAGCCTCTCTCGCATGATCCATATTCAAGAACCTGATAAGTAGAGGAAGTTTGTCTGATAACATACTGCATTGTTATTTCAGTCATAACCTGAGATGCTTTTTATCTAACAGTTGCAATTTTATTTTTCACAATTTGCATTTATGACTTTGTGACTTTTTATTTTTATTTCAAATTGGTCTCAGTTACCTTTTTCAGTTGTAACCAGGCTTTTTTTTATGTAAACTTACCACATAGCTTAAGAAGGTCACGTAACAATATTTTATTTCTGAGTATTGTAAATTGATATATGTACAGAATATACACTATTTGAAATAATATTTTTCAGGACACCACATTGTGTAGTATCTAGTATGCAGCAGGTTACTATATAAAAAAAATTATAAATAAATAAACGCAAAAATTGAGAGGACAGAATACACAAAATCACTAACTGAATAAACATCTAAACATCCACTCCTCTCAGTGACGTCTCATTCATGGCCATTGCCGCTCAGTGTTTCAGTGTGTCTAAGCTCCAGTTTTCTACAGCAGTCTTTACAGCAATCCCATCATTCCCCTGTGCTCCAGACAGTGGCAGTGGTTACGGATGACAATCCATAGGTCTATAATGGCCCATTTAGAGCAGCATTGTTGGGGGCTATGGAGAACACAAAGTAGACCTCAGGGGATTGAGCCCAGCCATTACTGATCACCAGTCCTCACACCGGCCCATTTGTCACTGTTCATGACTACATATCTGAGCTGTAATTTTCAACTAGATTTGGCTTTCTCAAGTATATCTAAAAGTAATGGAGCATTTTGAAGAACCTTTCTGTAGCATTTTTTTTATAGAACGACAATTTATATTTGACCATGTCTTTCAAGCTTAAAAAAGCCTTGCCATTGATAATCCTCCCTTCAACCAAATATCTTGAGTTCTCTAAGTTGCAAGGGCAGTGATTATGACATTAGCAGTCATTATAACACAAAACCCAAATATTTGCGAACTTGACCAAACTTCATGAATGTCAAACATGACATGGCACATCTAAAGGCAGCATATTTGGTCAGTTCTTCACCTAAAGCTGTTTTAAAGCTACTTTAGAATATAGCACAAACCACATGGACTACTTTTGCCCCCCCCCCCCCCCCCCCCCCAATTGGAGCTTTAAATTTGGTCTCTCTAAACAACAACAAAGCTTTCATGTTTTGATCCTCTAAACAAAATGCACATGGGTATAAAATAGCATGAGGGAAAGTGAATGACAGAATTGAGAATTGCAGGGATAATATATTTTTGTGGGCTAAAACTTGGAAACATTTGGGTTTTTAGATTGGTTTTAGGTTACATGCCTGAAATAAGGTCTGTGATTGATACAAGTTCAAGGTATTTTCAAATTGTATTCTACAACATAAAATGCATCAGTACTACCCAAATTTTTCTTTTTTTCTTCTTTTTTTTAAGCTTACTTGTCATGAAAACAGTTGATAACAAGTGGCTCTACTCCTTAGTCTTCATTCACATCCTCACATAATCATGCTCTTGCTAAATATTCTAACTCAAACTTAAATATTACATACTCTGCCCAAGCTTAAGGCAGAGCATGTAATATTTGCCGCTATGAGGTCGCATATTTAAAACAATAACAAAGGCTTAGCTTGATGACGCCGTGAAGGAGCGTGGAATGAATGGAGTTGACTTCACCTCCACCTCCGATGAAAATCAATCTAACGGTACTCACAAATCATGTTCATGGGGGAGGTAATGAAATATAATTGTATAACCATTATGTATGATCACGTGATTTTATTTCATTCTATTTAATAAACCACAAGAATCATAATGTTTAATGCTACTCATAGATATAGATACATAGATACATATCACTTTATTTGTCAAATTAAATCCAGAGTTAACGCAGCAAATTGTTACATAACAAATGTAAGTTTGAACCTACCTACAGTATCTGAAAAAAGATGACTTACTCTGCATGTATTACACATACTGTATTTAATTACACTACCATAGACTTGTTAAACAATGTTAGGAAATGCCACACCGATATTGATCCTCGTTTTATTTCTCGTCTTGTCCAAAACTCTTCTTGGGTCATTCACCCATTCGTTTACATTTAGTGGAGTTACCATTGGTTAGAGAACATGCTTTAAACAATATAAGATAATTTCATGACGACTGTGCGAACAAAAGTGGTGTGCTAGATGTTACATCTTCTGTCTAACTCACTGTGTTGCCATGGTTTCTACAGTAAAAGCGTAAAACGAGTATAATGTTGATATGACGCCATTGACTGTGTGTCACTTCCCCTGTTCGCTCTACAGTCACTTCCTGTTTGCCAGCCATTTTAAGCATGGCATGACCAAACAGACCTTGCGAAATATTGTCAGTCTTACTGCCTTACCGAGCGTATACCCTTTGTCTGTTTGCCTTGATCACTGTTTCTGGATTACCCTTTGGACTTGATTGCCTATTTGGACTGTTTATTGTGTTTGACAATCTGCCTCGATATTTCCATCGACTGTTTTCCTATTGGACTTTTACTGTGGTTTTGACTCGTTGCCTGGATTTATGTTGTATTCTGTTCTATTAAACTTCTGCACATGGATTCAAACACGGCTTCAGCCTCTTCCTTACAATAGGTTCAAATTTTGAATTTCTCTTGTAAATACAAAACACTAACTGTTTTTGGTTATTTGAATGTAAACATTTTACATATTGTGCCTTAATGGTGATGACGTTAAAGTTTGTTTATACTCTATAGGTGTTTATCAATGTCAAGGATGCTTCCTTGGAAGGACTGATCCTTCCAAGTCACTTCCTTCAGAGGCTAGACGAGGCTCCTCTTTAGCATTCGGAGAACGCGTAAATGGAACAGGCTAGCAAGTGCACATCATTACATCAGTGAAAAGGTCCGTTGGCCATCAATAACGTTATGTGTAACATTATTTGTATTTTTTTTTTTTATATTAATACAGTAGTAATTTGTACCGGCATTTGTACCGGCAACGTTAAACTTTACTTATATTTACTACGGTTATAACAAATGTTTGGTAATGTAAATAAAAGCATTGTGGCAAGCAGGGAGGCAAGGAACCGTACGAGCGGGCCGGTGGAGTGATAATGAGCGGCAGCTGATCGCCACACCGGTCTCGGCTCACGGCAGAGTGGGAGTATAAACGGAGGAGTGTGGCAGATGAGAGAGGACCAGGCCTGGACTTTATGTTATGGTTTGTTTATGTTTTATTATGTGTGTGCGGGCAGTCGTCCATGAGGGGCTACCCGCGTTACTTTCGTTTTGTTTATTATTTATTATAAAGTTGTTGAACGTTCGCCGGTTCCCGCCTCCTTCCTTCCCATCTACGAACCCCGATACAAGTATATTTGCCCCGTTTTGCCCCGCTCCGACTCTGCGAATGTCTGAAGATAGCAAAGCTGCGCGCATAGGATTGTGGGTGATTTGAGAACGCGAAGAGCGCGAAGGAACTCATATGCATCCTTTCCTGTATATGACATATTTTTCGAACGAAGGACTCAGTCCTTGGTTGAAATTCCGAGGATCCTCGAAATTGGAACAGTCCTTCGTCGGATGTCGATGACGTAGCATCCTTGGATTCTGGCTTCCGAGGATCCTTCCTTGACATTGAGAACCGGCTTATGTTTAGTTTTACACTGTCAAGTTGTTAATTTGTGAAAATTATCATGATGAACACAAATGTGTAAGAATATTAAACTTTATTTGGTTACAAAGTAATCCAAAAGCCAATGGAAAAATCCTATATTTTTTTTTTAGTCAAGGGAACCAGGGTGATGCTAACTTCTAGGTTGGCCTACAAAAACACATATAGTTCTATTTTATTTTATTTCCTTTTATAAGTTATATTTTCTTTTGAGTCAGATGTTCTGAGAGCAACAGTCCGTTTTATACACCTGTTAATTGAAGTATGAATAGAAAGTTAAACTCAAATACGGAGATGAGTGGGGAGATGTTCTTGGAACAGATGAAACTTCAACTGTCGAAGATCCCAACTTTGTTGAACTTGTTCGCACCTATTCATGCACAGGATTGTGGCTATTTCAGACTGAACAAGGGGGGCAGATGTACCACAATGGAATACATGCTCTATCAGTCTCTTATTCACTCTCTCTACAAGTGCTACTGTCCCTTGGTTACATTTTTATCATTTTCACACTGCAGAGTTGCTAATGGTACATAGTGATAACTAAAAGGAAATTAAGTAGTTCAGTTTTGTGCTTATCATTTAATGAAATATGGTTCCACGCACCTTGGCGGCTCCTCGTGCAGAGACCAGTGACCTCTGTCTATATTAAACGTTTCTCTTTATATTCTGTGACCCTCCATAGTGCAAAATGTTCTCTCTACTAAGGAACTGCAATATGAGTGTGCCTTAGAGCTGCAGAAAATTGAGACACGCTTTCATAACTGAGCCGCTTCATATTGTCCTCAACTGTCTGATTATTTAATACTGATGATTTGTTGCATTTAATACATCTTCCTGTAAGCTAGAGAGAATTTATTATTGCATTTCCTGAAGGAAGCATCAGTGCTTGCAAGGCAGCAGAAGAATAGTGTTTAAGTTTAGGGTTTTAGTTTAGGTTTTAAGTTTTAGTTCTGTGCAAACAAAATGCAGCATGGATGCAGATTTTTGTTGCCATCATCTAATGTGATATTTTTTGAACAATTTAGTGAATCCATGTGAGATTTTCACTGTTTAGAGAGTCAAGCTTCACACAAAGCTGTAGTGAATAATTGACTGGCGATTGAGACTTCTTCACCAGCATAACTCTTGGGCAAAGCTTGCACATTGCGATATGATATCCACTGGCTCCCCCTCATGGTTTAAGATGCACATATTTTCAATATTGTGACGTAATAAATTATGGAAAAACAACGATTCACATATTGAACGCGTTTTTTCCCGCAACAACAAAAGTAAAGGAAGTGTATGTAAGATTGTGGCCAAAACTGGTACTGCAATCACTTTCAAATGACTGTAGAGTGGTGTGTCCCCTCTCCCCCTCCCCCTTGGCCCGAGGTTGCCAGATAGGCTGCAGCATCCAGCATGAATGTTTGTAGCTGCAGCTGTGGTAACTAGAGCAGATCTGGCAACCCGGATGCCGAAACACTACTGACTCCATGATTGGTATATGTGGAGGGTGGAGATTCAGGCTAAAACACAACATGTCAACATCAACATCAGTTGAGGGCTGCAACAACAACTTTTAAATGACAATATCCTGGCCAGACTAATGTTGTCAGTGAAATTAACATGATTTCTTAATGTCTAGTGACATATCAGGGTCATTTTATGATTAATTGAAATACATTTCTTACATACAGTTCCTTTAAAGATTGCATTGAACCGTTCGGTACACACGCACACTGAACCGAAAGCCCTGTAGTGAAACGGTTCGGTACGAATACGTGTACCGTTACACCCCAAGTTAAATGCCACACAAGCTGTAGTAGATAATTGACTGGCGATTAAGACTTCACCAGCATAACTCTTAGGCAAAGCTTGCACATTGCGATATGATATCCACTGGCTGACCCTCATGGTTTAAGATGCACATATTTTAGATATTGCGACGTGGCATTTTTCCATATCACCAGTTATGGACCACTCACAAAATGATGGAAAAATTATTATTATTTTATTATAAAATTATTATTATTATTTCCTGCAACAACAAAATTAAAGGAAGTGTATGTAAGATTGTGGCCAAAATTGGTACTGCAATCACTTTCAAATGACTGTAGAGCGGTTTGTCCCCTCTCCCCCTCCCCCCTGACTCGAGGTTACCAGATCCAGCAGGAACATTTGTAGCTACAGCTGTGGTATCTAGAGCAGATCTGGCAACCCGGATGCCGAAACACTACTGACTTCATGATTGGTAGATCGGTGGAGGGTGGAGGGTGGAGCTTCAGGCCAAAACACAACATGCCAACATCAACATCAGTTGAGGGCTGCAACAACAACTTTTAAATGGCAATATCCTGGCCTACTGTTATTAGTGATATAAGTATTTGAAATTAACATGATTTCTTAATGTCTAGTGACATATCAGGGTCATTTTATGATTAATTGAAATACATTTCTTACACAGAGTTCCTTTAAAAATAAAATTAACTTTTTAAAAATTATAATTTTTTAAAAACATTTGTGAGGGGATCCATGCTTTAGAAATCTGGCCATCTAGAGCGATTGGCTTTGTTGAATGGGGAAACTGGGTTTTAAATGCTTTCAGACACTCAGACAAACCCTGGGCCAGCGAAGGCCAGACATTTGAACGGCAAACACAGCTATCGATCGAGCCGCCCTTCACTACTACTGACGCACCCTTTTGCAGATACAAACCAGTTTCTTTCAGAACTGCTCACTATGCCACCATTCTTTTTTCTCTGCCACCATCCTGTAAACGCATGCAGAGAATTAAAGATTTGTTGCTCCCTGAGCATTTATAAACAATCCAGTATAAACGCTCTTTAGATAAATTATGCCTTTTCCACAGGGAGTCTATGATCTCTGAAAAGAGTACGCAGTGCAAAGCACAGAGGGGTTTGCTTTGCGATTGCTGGCTTGGCCTCCTAATATGTTGAACGGCTGAACGGCATAAGTAAATCCACAAAAGCGCTTACTGCACAACATGTGTGCGATAAATCACTTTCCATTTCAATGAGAAGCTTGTTGACTGTGCATAAATCAATCACATGCTCTAGGAAAGGACATAGATTAACATCGCCGGTTCTGCAAAAGACCGCTACACTGCCAGCATGCACGAGGATTGTGCTGCATGCATCCGTCACATCTAACATAGGTTCATTGGAAAAACATGTCTCTACCATATTTTTGTTGAAAAGTCAAAAAACGTACCTGCACATACAATACACAATTCAATTCTGAAACGAACACCCTCCCCCCACCCATTATGATTACAGAGCCGATTGAGTAATATATTTCTGTGTAGTTCCTTGCAAAAAATACTATTTTAAGGTCTTGGAGTACTAGGTTATGACACTTTTAACATACATGCATGATTTGTAAACTAATACATGTTGGCATTTGCATTACTTAACCAGCTAGTCAAACCAAAATGTAAACTCTTTCCACATTATCATAGTTTATTCACTCTAGTTTAGAACATGGTAATAAAACATAAGAAGAACTCAGAGCTAAACTGTGTCAGAACAAATTCATCTTGATAATGTCAGATAACTTTGATAGAAAGGTAATGGTAACTTTGATAATGGATTACAATCAACCAATCAGCTGTCAGCTGTTACATTTAGGAACACAATTAGGTAATACAAATGCAGGTCAACCAATTATCAAGCAATGCTTAAGGTTGTTCAGTGTGTGGTGTAAAAGGTTGCATGTGTCTGAATAATTTTGGTCCCAAATTTTCATAAAATTTACTGGTAGTCCACTGTATGAATATTTTTTGGGGGGTATAATATGTCACAGTTTACTATATTTTGCTGTCCTTACTTAGATAAATTAACTATAG